>NC_141610.1:17944639-18068194 GCF_047967505.1 Dipteris shenzhenensis
TTTTACAAAAATGTTTTTGGCAAAAACATTTTTGTCATTTCTTATCAAAACTCTTATATACTTTTTATGCAATTTCGTAGGTGCTTTACCTACATACTCAAACCCTTCCTTAATTCTATAATGTTCTCTTTTTATCCTTTACCCTGACTCTTTTGTCTTTTCACAATGCAAAAGGGGTTGTTGTCTTATCTTCCACACACACACACACACACACTTCCTATCCCTTTCTCCCTTTACTTTTACTTTCCCTCTTTCCCCCCCCCCCCTCCTCTCCCCATCTTCACTTAACATTTTCCTAATATTTCTCGTAATTTTTTGCTAACCTCCTATCCCTAACTTCATTTTATTTTTCTCTTAATTTTTCCCCATTTCTTTCCCCCATTCCCTTTCTTCTTAAATAATCCAATTTATTTCTACTCTTCCTTTCTTAAATTAAAAATTTTTCCTCTAACATTTTTTCTAACTATCCCCCTCCCCTCCAAGCCCCCCCTTTTTTCCAATTCCCACCCTAATTTCCTTTAAAAGACTTTTTCGAGCTTTTTCCTTTATTTCCTATTTTGTCACACTAATAAACCTTTTTTCTTCTTTTTCCCATTACATTTCCTCCAACTTATTTATTCTGCCTCTTTTCAAAGACTTCTCTCTACAAATACTCGCCTCTTTTCCTAATTCTAAGTACTTTGTCATCTCCATTTCCCCTCCCCCCCTTTTCCTTCCTAATTTTCCCCTATGTGCCTAAATCTCCCCTTCTATCGTTCCTAATTTTTTGCCTCCCTCCAATCCCCCCCCCCCTTGTTTTTTTGCTAATACCTTACAAGGCTGTCTAAAGCCCCTAACTCTCCTATGTTATGCCTACCTACAACCCAAAATACCCCTACATGCGTAGCCTTAAAACCCCCCCCACTCGTGTGCTTGCTTATTGGCTATAGTACAACTTACAACCCATGCCCCTCCTCGTCCTTAGTGTCCCTTGACTTCCCACCTTTCCAAATCCCAATGTTCCCATCCCCGACTACCCCATCCTCTTTTCTTATAAATAAACCACCTCTAATCTATCATTCCCTATCTCAAACTCCAGGGATGTCACTCGCTCTCACTGCTCTTTACCATCCGCTACCCAGTGTAAGAAAATAATACAATGTCTGTGCTCAACAGATAACAGGATCTCGTACGCAAGAGAGAAAATAGATAGTATGGAGAATCAAAAATTTGATTACTATAAAACTGATACAATAGATGGCACTGCCTCCCAACCATGAGCTGCTATGAAGGAAGCTTCGATGGCGAGCTGGAAACAGTAGAAGACAGAGGCTGGATGCTAAGGAATCAGGGTTGTTGTAGCCAATAATGAAATGGGCTTCACGGGATTGCTCTTATATAGCCACCACAAGTAGTCGGTTAGACCCAATTGGGTGAACCAATCCAGCCAAAACGGTCGACTAGGGATGGATCAGTCCCAATATAGGCCACTGACCACACGATAGAACCGGTGTGCAAAATACAGCAACTAACCTATAAACTCCGTTCGACCCAGAGCCATCCGAATCATCTGAGGCTCCAAACGGGCCTCGCAACCCGAGAGTGGGCTGCCTCGAGAAATGCTCCATCTACCCTCAGTGCAGTCAGTCATGGGATGCCTTCCCACACTTGCATGTAGCCTAGTTGGCGGTGTGCCAACTCTATCTAAAGCCGTCTAACCATCAGACCACACATAGCCCCCATCTGGTGTCCAAACCAAGACCTACCGGATAACCGAGCTACTCAAATGCCTTCTCCTCATATGGGGGCTTACAAGTAGAGTTAGTTGGTTCCCGCATAGCTATAGGAGAGTAGAGCATTGATATCTAACAGTCCAACCATCAGGCCACACATGGCCCCCATCTAGTGTCCAAACCAGGACCTACCGGATAACCAAGCTACTCAAATGCCTTCTCCTCATATGGGGGGCTTACAAGTAGAGTTAGCTGGTTCCCGCGTAGTTACAGAAGAGTGGAGCATTGATATCTAACACCCCCCCCCAATGTCCATCTGCAGGTGAACTTACTTTTTCGGCCCAATGCCAAGTCGATGAAGATGCCTCTCCAGCAAGTCTCTTCCAAGAGCCTTCATGAAGATGTCCGCAGCATTCTCTGTAGTCGAACAGTATACCAAGTCGACCTCTCCATCCATGATGAGCTCGAATACAAAGTGATATTGAATCTCAATGTGTTTTGTGCAAGCGTGGAACACAGGGTTCTTTGCAATCACCATGCAACTCTGATTGTCACATGATAACTGCGTAGGCTTGTTTTGCACTACACCCATGTCCCCTAAAATCCTCCTCAACCACACTACTTCGCAAGAAGCAAATCATGCTGATTTGCCTCGGTAGAAGAAAGAGCAACTATGGGTTGCTTCTTGCTGACCCATGACACAGCTCCAAATCCAAGTGAGAAACAGTAACCTGTCACTGATCTCCTGCTGTCCATGTCTCCTGCCCAATCCAAGTCACAGAATCCAGTCAAGATGTTGCCCTTGGTATAGGTGATGCCATAATCAAGTGTGCCTTTGATGTATTTCAACACCCACATCCTTGCCCTCCAATGGTTCTCTCGGGGCTTATTGGAAAACCTGCTTAGTACACCAATCATGAAGTTGATGTCCAGTTGCGTGTTGCACAAGTAAATCAAGCTGCCCACAAGCCTTTTGTACTTCGCTTCATCCACCAGTGGTGATGAATCCTCATTTGAGAGCTTTACGTTAACCTCCATAGGGGTACCAACTGTCTTGCACTCAACCATGCCAAATGCCTTCAGTATCTCTCCAGCATACTTCAATTGTGAAATGAAGATCTATTTTGGCTCTTGCCAAGCATCAACTATCATTTGAAACTCTCTTCCTAGCAAATGCTTTGTCTGCAAGATCTTCTCGTCATGGTTCCCTGTTATGATAAGGTCATCCACATAAAGGACCACGATCATATACCTGCCTCCTTTGAAGATATATAAATTTGCATAAGATGGGCTCCTCCTGAACCCGTTTTGCAGAAAGTAGGCATCAATTCATTGGTACCATGCTCATGGGGCCTGTTTCAGCCCATAAAGTGCCTTCTTCAGTTTACAGAGTTTACCTTCTGAACTGGGGATCATAAAACCTGGTGGTTGTTCCACCTATACCTCCTCCTTGAGATCTCCATTCAGAAAGGCAGATTTTACATCCATCTGAACACGGGCCAACTTCCCTGGGCTACTAAAGCCAAAACACTGTGAATTGTGGTTAGTTGAGCTGTGGGAGCAAAAGTATCCTGATAATCAAAACCATGTACCTGTGCGAATCCTTTTGACATGAGCTGAGCCTTGTACTTATAAAACGTGCCATTGGACTTGTACTTGGTCTTGTACACCCACTTGGTGCCGATTACCTTGCGTTTTGGTGGTCGATCCACAAGGTCCCAAGTGTTGTTCTTCATTATGGCTCCATACTCCAACTACATAGCCTCCATCCACCTATCATCACCCTGTGCCTCTTCAAGACACTTGGGTTCATAAACACGGATCACCTCTGTCATCAAAGCATAGTTGACCAAGTGTTCCTGCACCCTTCTTTGCTCCTCTAATCTCTTGGACCGGTGGTGTTCGGATGGTTCCTCCTCAATGGTTGGAGGTTCTCTACCATCTAAAAGCTACTTTACCCACTTCAGGAATGGCCATTGTTGTTGTGGTTCTGCAGGCTCTTGTTCCTCTTCCTTATCTTGAATCCTACCAAGCACCGTTGGGGGAGTTCGGTCTACTGTTGGTGGTTGTACTGGATGGATATCCTACTCCTGGTTGTCTGGAAAAGAAGCGCATCCTCCTCCAATTGATGCGGCTATTCTGAGAAGACCACATCGCGACTTACTATTACCTTCTTGGTAACAGGGTTATGGAGACGATAACCCTTTGCCTCGTCACTGTAGCCTAAGAAAATACACTTACGACTCTTCAGTTCCCATTTGGTCCTATTAGCATCAGGGACATGCACAAAACAGTCACATCCAAAAACTCTGAAATGTGCAGCTAAAGGTTTCTTACCAGAAAAAGCCTGCAGTGGAGTCATCCCATTCACAGCCTTCATGTGACTACGATTCAAAATGTAAATTGTCGTGTTACATGCTTCAGCCTAGAGAGTCTTTGGCAAATCTTTGCCTTTCATCATACTCCTGCCCATTTCACAGATGACGTGCATCTTGTGTTCTGCTAGTCCATTTTGCTATGATGTATGTGGCGGGGGTTTCTACCTTTTGATCCCGTGACTTTTGCAGTAACTTTCGAATTCACTTGATGTGAACTCTCCACCTCTGTCTGATCTCAACTTCTTCACCATCAGCATCATGAAGTAGTAGGAACCACCCAAAGCTTCCATCTCCATCTTTCCGCAGAGGTTCATGTGAACGAGCTCTAGAGGAGCCTTTGCCCTGCTAGCCTCTTTAGGAAAGGGATGCCGATGCTGCTTGCCCATCATGCAAGCTTCACATACATCGAGCAAATCTGTAATTTTTGGTAGGTCTGCAATCATTCCACTTTTATGCATCTCCTTTAAAGAGCTAAGGTTTAGATGACCAAACCTCTCATGCCACAGCTTAGTGTTCTTCACATCTGCTCGAGCACTGAAAGCTAAGAGTTCATAGATGTTGTTGTGCCGAGTACCTTTACCAACGACCTGCCCTTGAAGATCCAAAATCTATGCACCATTCTTATCGAAGTGAACTTTGAGGTCCCGATCCATGATCACAGAAATGGACAAGTTCCTCTTGATATCTGGCACATAAATAAAATCGGACAACTGTTTTACAACTCCATATGACTTGAGAGCAATCATACCTTTTCCTTTTGCTGGACATTTTGCATCATTGCCGACTGCTACCAGGATGTCATTCCCTACCGGCTGTAGAGAGGTATACCAATCCTTGCGACTGGACATGTGGTGTGATACACCACTGTCAATGATCCAAGGTTCATCTGCAGGAACATGAACTACCTCTGTGCAAATCTCCTCAATTTCTACGAACAGCTCTACTGGTACTACCTATGCGCTATTGCTAGACTCTTTCTTTACTCCGTTCTTCTCATCTACAATCTTCTTTCAGCACTCATTCTGCTTGTGCCCTGCCTTGTTGCAATAGAAGCACTTGATCTTCTTCTTTCTCTTTTTATCATCAAAAGAAGATGGTTACCATAGTCCTTACCCTTACCTTTCTTTGATCCAGCGTAGAAAGCTAAATCTTCTCCAGTCCTCATCTTTTGATGCATCTCCTCCTCCAGAACCATCGCGCTGAAATCCTCAAAGTTGAGGGGTGGATTTCTATTTTGCGTATTCAGCACTATAACAAGACCGTCGTACTTTGGTGGGAGAATCCATATGCACCTTCATGCTAGATTCTCACTGGTGATGGTGATGCCAATCGCAGTCATGTGATCGCACAGATTCTTCACCCTGGTGATGAACTTCTCTGTCGGTTCAGACTCAAACAGTTTCTCGTTTGCGAGTTGAGTCTCCAGATTTTGAATCCGTGTCTGATTCGTGGTCTCGTACTGATTTTTCAAGACTGTCCATGCCTCCTCCACTGTGGTGACATGTTGAATTAATGCCATGACAGAATCACTTACACTGCAGACAATAGAACACAGTGCATCTGCATTCCTTCTTATCCACGCGAGAATCTCATCCGCAATTGGTACTATCTGTTGTGGTGCATTGGTCGGATTCGATCTCAGGATCGGCTTCATATCCACCTCAGTAGCAGCGTCCCAAAGCTCATATGCACTTAGGATGGTCTTCATCTTGAACTTCCACAGTGGATAGTTAGTGCCGTCCAACTTTCCACTTTTGCCGAACGGTGGGATTCACAGTCTTGCGGGCTAGGCCATCTCTCACAATCTACTCGCAAATAGAAAAACACTACCAAATCTTCTTGCTAGAGTCCAAGCTCTGATACCATGTAAGAAAACAATACAACGTTTGTGCTCAATAGATATCAGGATCTCGTATGCAAGAGAGAAAACAGATAGCATGGAGAATCAAAAATTTGATTACTATAAAATTGATACAATAGATGGCACTACCTCCCAGCCATGCAATACTGTGAAAGAAGCTTCGATGGCGAGCTAGAAATAGTAGAAGATGGAGGCTGGATGCTAAGGAATCAGGGTTGCTATAGCCAATGATGAAATGGGCTTCATGGGGTTGCTCTTATATAGCCACCATATTTCAAAGTTTATCTATTAAATATTTCTCATTCCTACTCTAAATTGTCTACTCTTCACTATGGAAAGGGGTGTTGTAAATGTCTTCTACACACACACACACACAAAAAAAAAAACAATATTTTCATTGTGGGGCTAACATCCATCTAATAGCCTCAGTAATATTCTTCTTCTGCTGCTTAGTACTATCTACATAATTCACCAACACAAGGGCTCTATGCAGAGGGTACACGTTGTCATCCCCTACTAACTCTCTAGATCCAAGGCCTGTGCAATTAATAAGTAAACCGACCTTGTACTGAGCAAGCAACAGCTTCCTTCCTCTTACTGATTTACTTCACCAAAATAGGCACCTCCAACATGTGTCAATCATGAGAGCTTTGTATCGATATGCATCCTTAATCTCATGCACTATGTTGAAAGTTCTATATCCTTTCTTGAGCTTGGATCTCATCTTTCTTCTTCTTTTGACCTAGGTTTTTGTTTTTTATTTTAGATGTTTAGTTAGTGTGAGATCTTGCTCAAAGTAAAGAGAACTAAGAGCGTTAAATGGTATACTACTACCCGTCCCGCTGGTAGATAGAAGTGCATGACAATAATGGTTTTTCTACTGCAAACTCATGAGGGAGGCCATTCGCAAAGAGCACAATGATTTGGGAAGTAATTTGTTGGGTTGGTGAAGTGAATTCCTTAGCAATGATAGTGACTAGGTAGCCGTATTGAAGCTAATGAAAGTGCATGGGGCTTGTGGGCAGGAGGGAGGGGTGGTAAATTGAGCCATGGCATGATGAATGTGAAACATATAGCTCAATGGTGAGAGAGAATAGAAAAGCCAAAGAGAGAATGACTAATTTAGAATGTGACATGTGGCTTTATGAGGGTTCAAAAAAGGAAAACTTCCCTCTAGGTTGTCTACCATAAAATTTTAGTAAAGTTGTGTGTTTCAAATTCCCATTTATGGAGATCATCCATAAGAGTTGCCTTTTAAGATCCCAACTCCTATTTAAAAATCTTTTGCTTTCTTTTTAGCATCCAAAAGCACTTGCTTTACCACTATACTAGGAGGCAATGCTCATGTGCATTTGTGTAGTCTTGTTTTTATTTCTTTATTGAAAAAAGTCTCATGTTTTACTCAATGCCACATGGTTAATTCTTATCAATTATGTTGTTTCTTTTTGTTCAGCTTGGCTTCTAAGGTTCATAGATTAAAAAATGGAAAACAGGAAAACACCCCCCCCCCCTCTCCCTCCTTTGTAAGATGGTCCACCTGGCTCAAAAATTAGGGGGGTAGGCAAGCTATGGTTTGGTTTGTGAATCTTGATGGAGAGTCTACGTAGGTTTCATACATATAGCTCTATACTAATGACAAGTAATTGCATTACTAAATATATTATCTTGTTGCATTCATTTATTAATAGAACTTGATATTTTAAGTCTCTTCTTGTCATGGAGCATGTGGGTGTTAACTCGAAACTAAATCTTATAATTTTAAAATTTTCTTAAAAGAATGCATAAAGTCATGGACATGAGACATGACAAAGGGTCTAAACCTCCTAGTAATTTTCAAGCATAGTGCTTTTTTAGAGGGTTAATGATAGACAAAGTTTGGCATTTTTTGAGATATAAAGCTAAGCAAATACAATTGCTTGCATGAGCTTGTAATTTTTCACTTTGATAACATGAAAACCAGCATTGTTACAACCTATAAGACATTGCAGCTTGGGTTTATTGCATTGTCATGCTTTGATCTCGCATCCACCATGGTTGTCTCTATCAGTTCCTAGCACTCCCTTGCTATTGAATACATGCTTGGTGTTGTCGTGCTTTAATCTCACATCCACCACATGGTTTTCTTTTTCAACTCCCTAGCCATCAAGAACATGCATCATAAGGGAAAGCTGGCTGAATTCTCATAACATCATTACAATGAAATTATTTCATTTGCCTTTCAAATCACATAGTGCAATAAATGCAAATCCCATAATGCAACAAATGCATGTACTTATACATATACATACATCATACATACATGTGTGTTTGTGTGTTTATGTGTGTGTGTGTGTGCGTGTGTGCACTGCATGACTAATGATACACCCAGCTTTCAACTTCCATGAGAAAAATACAAATGCATCAAAAGACTATAAGTGGATGGATTTCATATGTCAAGATAGATGAACACCGAGATGGAACAAATCACCATATAACCATGATTTACCATATGGCAAGTTTTTTACATGAAAATAAGGATAGGAAGTTGAAGGAGCTCCACTCAGCTTCCTCCATCCACACAAAAGGCATGATAGGACACAAGACTTTGCATGTGGGACTATAGGCTTTAAAGCAAGGCTCCACTTGTTATCGATGTCACAACATCCTATGCTATTATCCTATAGAAAACAACTCATATTTAAAAAACCTTAGTCATTGGCACATGAAGAGGCACTTCTAGAATGGTTTCATTCGCCTCAAGGTACTCCATTGATGGGAATAATGCTTTTAGATGTTCTTGAGATGCAATAAAAGCGTCATTGTAAATCACATGTACAGTGGTATCCATTACTATGAAAGCAACTTATGGTGGTGGCAACTGTCTTGTAGCCATCTGAGTGGTTTTATATATGCAAAAGTACGTCCACCACCCATATGTTAAAAGGATTTGTTAGTTCCAACACACAACAAAACTCTCATGTATCAAGGCAATATAATGAAAGAAACATGCAAAATATAATGTAGTTAGGTTGCCAGAGTGTTACTATAATTAGAAAACGTGAGCTAATCTCATACAAGCTTGCCTTAGCTTCTAGATATAGTAAACTTGGCCACCACTTAGAATATATATTTCTTGTTTGGCACATAGAATCAGAAAACTAGCAATCCAACCTTGCAATAAACGTAATCATTGGTAAACTATGTTACTCCTACCAAGTTCACTCAAAACAAGCCATATGGTGCCTAGTAAACCTATTTTTATTGATGGCAAGCTGATGTTAAGGGCCTCATAAGGAGTGGATTAGCAAAACGGATTAAGAACTAATAAGGCCTATAGAGGGTCCCATCACCTCCATATCATAACAAAAAGCACATCTCCCTAGGCCCTTGGTGGTCCCCAAAAGTGCACCTCCCTCTCGCACTTGGAGCGGCCCCCCACTCTCAAAAAGTTATCTTTACAACCTTTAGGTGGTCCACATTCCCAAAAAGTATCTCATGGGTACAACCCCCCCCCCAAATTTTTTTTGAAATTTTTCAAAATGGCCCAAAACTCTTCCAAACCTTCCCCCAAACCATGCTATGCACCCAAATCAATCTAAATCCAATCTAAATTCTACTCATACTCCTTCTACCGTAAGCACTTTTCAAGACCCAAATCCAATTCTCATTGTTTTTTCCCAAACTTTCTTCCATTTATCCTATTCTATCCTTTACCCTTGTAAATCTTTGCTATTTTGAATTATGATCCAAGGCCCTATTTCTAAATCCCTCTTATGGCTCTATTGGAAGGTCGCATGCCAACAAGCACCGAAAAAACACCTTGCACATCAAAGTTGCACCAGAGTATGCCACGACTTGTCAATGCCATGGCCACAATATTGTCGACAAAGAAACATTAGATCAACTATGACAACAAGGAGCAAAGCATGTCAACTTATGGAGTGTTGGTGGACTCTATCTAGTGGATCCTTTGATAGGTGCTCCACCTATGTTTGAAAATGTGATGAGGAGATGGTCTTCAAGGCTTACTAGGGTATTGTAAATGCATCAGTCATTCCAATGCTAAAGCACAATTTGTTAGGGTTCACTTGTTGAGAATGGAAGGAGAGACAAATATACTTAAAAATACCATGCATAACCTCCAAAAACAACTAACCCAAGAGTAAAAAAAACTTGTTGATTCTGAAATTGCAAAAGAAAGGTCACAAGAGACAATCACAAGACTAATACATGAGAAGAACAAATTGTTGAAAAAGACTCGATCCATCCATCTAGAGCTTGCTACATTGACTAGGAGATTAGAAAGACTAAAAAGAACCCCTCTAGGTTACAAGCATAGGATCAAGCATGTGCAACCAATGGAGAGCTTGGCATATGGTGGTGGAGCAACGAAGCGTAGGTGAAAGCTACAAGGCATGTATGTTTGGACTATTTTGTAATTATGAAGCATTACTTACAAGTGAGTCATTTATTTTTCTAATTTTGTCATGCTTTTTGCAAAAATTTTATGGAGGTTATTGGAAGAGATTCATCTGACAAATTTTACGCCGTGAAGAGTGTAGTTGAGAAGAAAGAATTCATTTCTATTCTTAGGGATCCCCGTCGATGTGCATTGTGACATGCAATGTTACAAGAGGTTGCAACTGATTTAGAGAATCTCGTAGATCCATCAAAAGCTGTCCATGCATGTGATGCTGCTCGCATTAGTCGGCAAGGGTACTTAGCTATATATAATGCCTTTATAAATTAACTTCCAGGCCAAGGTGTAAAGAATCCTTTATTTCCAAGACTAGTATATGTTAGAAATGCAAGGGAAAAAATTGTCCAGAATTTGTTGGGTGGATTTATACACATCTCAGAAAGCATGATGTTGGAAGGAACAAACAAGACAATGGCCAACAGAGCAAAAAGAAAGGAGGACAAACTACCAAAGGGGAAAAGGAAGGACCAAGCACCTTTGAGTACATGGAGCATAAGAATGTCTTTTTGGATGTACGTAGGGTCCAAGCTGCAATGGTGGAGTTTTACAACGTGAAAGCATGGGGTAGGTTATAATTATATTGTTTAGAGAGCTAAAATTTTTATTGAAAGCTTTTCTAATCATGTAAATCTTTCAATCTTTTAGATTGTGAAGGAAAATTAGTCTTCGTTATCAAATTGGATGAGTGCCACGTTGTAAAAGGCCACAAGTTGGAGAGGGTTAGTATTACTTTGATGAACAAAGCCCTTGGACATGCCAAAGATAAGGAAGTTAGGGAAGATTTTAGTGTGCAATCAGAAAAGCACATTTGGTGGCTTGCCACATTTGAACTTCCTAAAGAGACACACTCATTCTTGAAGTGGGTCTTTAATAGATCTCCAATGCCAAGTGTCATAGATGCCCATACGAAAGGAGAGGTGCTTCAAGTTGAAGGGTTTGGATTGTTTAAAGTTGAATGGCACATGGTAGGAGAGCTTAAATCATTGAAGTGTTTGTTTGGAGTGGAATTGAGTGCAAATGTGACATATCCATGTCTAATAGATCTAGTTCAAATCCATCACCATGATTAGATACTATAAATCATGAGGATAATTTAGCACAACACCGTTGCCAAAAGCAATCAACGTTTTAAAAGATTTATAAAGATAATGGGACCTCATTGCACAGAATCCAAAAATTGTGAACTAAAAAAACTACTAATTTTATTATGTTAGTACAAATGACATCACACTTAACAAAAACCATTACATTTATTCAAAAACTATTACAACGTACTTCCAAAACTATTACATTTATTCAAAAGCTATTACAAAACACTTCAAAAACTATATTATATTTTCAAAACTATGACAACACAATTCAAAAACTACTAATTTTATTAAGTATAGACTCATTGCCAGTACAAATAAAATCACACTTCAAAAACTATTACATTTATTTAATACCAGTATGAATGGCCAAGTTACAAGGAGGATTCCATTTGTCGAGCATTGATGCTCCTTCGAGTCGCTTTCTCACTATCTTCCCATTTAGTGGAAAGAAAAAATCACTATCATCAAAGGTGACAACGATGTTTTCTCGAATGTGCTTCAAGCTTCAACTATCTGTGACCTCAAGACATTGGATTTCCCCATTGGGCATATGTATCTCTACCTCTATGGTGTCCACTTCATGACAATCCATAGGTATCCATGTGCCATGATTATTTTTCAACATCTATAAGCATATCCCATGTAGCAAATACTCCGCACTATTTGATATCTTATTACTATACATTCTTTAGTAAGTATACATAAAAAATGGTCTCCCTTCTATAGACCCTCCCTAACATCCCACATTGGGTATAGAAGATTATCAAGAAATTCCTTTGCTAAGTCTTTGCATACCCACATGGTCTTTGTTCTATGGATGCTGAATGATTTGAAAAAATGAATAAATATAATGGAGGGCATGAAGCAACTAACACCCACAAATTTTGAACCAAAAGTAAGCTTCCTTGACGATTGAAAATCTGATCCCATCTTCATTCTAAATGCATCTATAGAGAATGGATCAGGAAGAGGCCATTTTGGACTATCAAAGTTAGGGAGAGGAATAGGGCAGAGGCTTCCATATGCACCTTCTCTTTGAGGTACTTGGTAACATGAATTATAGAAAAAAATAGTAGACTTTGTGAAGGAGGCAAAACTCCGTCCTAAGAACATTAACTCCCAATTTGAATGAAAAGCTTGAAATATTCCCGTGAGACAATCCAGAGGCTAGGTTTCAACTTTGGTAGAAGGAAAGATATCCACATAGGAATCAAAGAAAGATGTTAATGGGACGATCAATCTGTCTCTCTCACTCTCTACCTACCCCACACACACACACACACATACCCCTCTCCCTCCCTCCCCCCCCCCCCTCTCTCTCTCTCTCTCTCTCTCTCCCCTCCCCCCCTCTCCCCCCCCCTCCCCCTCTCTCTCTCTCTCTCTCTCCCCCCCCCACAACACACACTCTCTCAAAACACATACACATACAATCATTAGAATGAGCAAATGAAGTGACATAATGAAAATAAAGGCAATGTAAAAGAGAGATACAATTTTAAGGAAAGCAAGTTTGACTTGCAGGGTCCAAGTTCATGTCTCAAGCCATGTAGATGTGCTATGAACCTTCACCTTAAGTCCTTTTTTTTAATACAAAACCCAACAATGCGACCCTTCCAATGCTTCTCTTTCTTTGCTCTATCCGTTCTAGAAACCTTGAATGGACCTATTGCAGATGGTTGCATTGTGACCCAAGACATTAGCCCAGTGGAGGGTATTGGGGACCCGGTACATTAGCCTAGTGGTTGCATTGTGACCCAGGACATTGAGGGAGGAGGGTACTAGGGACCAGCCAAAATTAAAGGGGGCGAGTAAATGCCCCAGGAGGTGGTGGGGGAAGAGGGGGGCAAGTGGGAGCCTAGTGGCAACGACCAAGGGAGGACTATCGACCAATGAGAGGCCAATATGGAATCCTCCATTCTTTTAATGCCCAAGCCTTTCCATTGGCTGGTTTGCTAATCACAAATCTGAAGGGACTAATCCAAGAGGTTCTTTATAAGTCCAAAATTCCCCTAATGAGTGGTCCACCTTCCAAATGGACGTGAAGTCATCGTTTCTGAATGAGGGTCGCAAGGAGGAGGTCTATGTGGAACAGTTTCCTAGATTTTCAAAATAGGTTGACAAGTGTGCAAACTTTGGAAGGCATTATTAGTTCAAGTAGGCCCCTCGACCATGGTACCAGCAAATTGGAAATCTACCCCAAATGTCATGTGAGATTTGATTTTTGAGCAGTGACTGCTAACTCTACCATGTCATCAAACATGTTTTGATTGTTATTGACAAATCATTGCACTACGTTCAATCAAAATCCATGAAAGTGCAAAAAGATGGTGAGTATACATTATAGATGCCTAGAATGTACAACTCTATTCGAAATAAAGACAAAGGGTGTTATACATAAACTTTGTCCCTTAAAGTTAGGGTTAGGTTTTCCCCATGTCCTCTTTTAGATTTCTCCTTAGAACTTAGTCTATGGTGCAATTTACACCATTCTTAAAACCTCATGTTAAATTGCATGTGAAAAGTAGAGGGTGATTTACAAAAATATTTTTGGAATTTCGAAAAATAAAAAGTTCCATTATTCAAATATTATCCAACTCAAGTCTATTGTTTCCACCTTACCAACAACATACATGTGGGGGAGAAAGCATGATACAGTTTCCATCCTATTTAATACATGTGATATTGTGACTAATTGCCCTCAAATTTTAATCTATGTGGAAGGTAAAGCCATCCCAATTTACATCAACCCTATGAATTTATGCAAAAACAATGTCTACCTCGATGTGAACAACCAGCTGGAATTGGTATATCTTATTGTATACTGATATGAAACTCAAACAAATCTACCTCGATGTCATTGGTATCCCATTATCAAGCATCCATTCCTCAATCTCGTCGAGCATGGCTCTATGGAAATCTTTTCAGCTACGCTTGACTCTTGTCGGAATTGAAGACATGTTAGGCTTATATTTACAAATAGAGTTCAAGTTTAGTTCTATCAAAGAGTGGAAACAAATGAAATAGAGCAAAAGAGGAAGCAGCAGCAGGAGAGAGAGAGCGAGAGAGAGAAAGAATTTAACCATAGTATAATCTGACCACACAATGAAAAAATGTATGTAGAGTACAACTTAACCATCACTTCTCCCTCTTGATCATGTAGGTGCTCTTGGGCATGCAATTAGCAAGTGCAATTCATTTATTTCGATAGGTAGAGAGACCACATCTCAACTAATAAGAGCACTAGAATGGAAAACAAAGTATAAAGTGTTAGCTCCTAAAGAGGCCTAGGATCATCAAAAGCATTTTGAGGCTCATTACATGTCTTTGTGGTGGGGGTAGTCATCCCAATCCAACTCAACTCTATGAATCTATGCAAAAACAATACCACAATCTGAATGATCAGTTGGGATTGTTAGATATTGTATACCAATATGAAACTCAAGCAAATCTACCTGGATGATGTATATATGTTAGCCATGATGACTAGCGTTGTCATTAGTACCCCATTATCAAGCATCCATTCCTTAATCTCGTGATACAATCCGAGCCTGGCTCTATGGAAACATTTCCAACTATGCTTGACTCTTGTTGGAATTGAAAGGGTTTTTTTTTTGTCTTTTGCAAATTTTTTGGTGGGAGAGGTGATATCGAGCTTTGAGTAGATTTCTTTGAAGAAATGCTAGGTTTCTATTTGCAAATAGAGTTAAAGTTTAGTTCTATCAAAGAGTGCAAACAAATGAAACAAAGCAAAAGAGGAGGAAGAAAGAGAGAGAGAGAGTGTGTGTGTGTGTGTATGTGTGTTATGTAGAGTACAACTTAACCATCACTTCCCCCTCGATCATTTAGGTGCTCTTGGGCATGCAATTAGCAAGTGCAATTTATTTATTTCAACAGGCAAAGAGACCACATCTCCACTAATAAGAGCAATAGAATGGAAAAGAAGTGTATGAAGTGTTAGCTCACCCAAATGAGTGCTCCTAAAGAGTCCTAGGATCATCAAAAGCATTTTGAGGCAAAAAAATATCACAAGGCAATTCAAAATTGAAATTATATACAATTTTAAGCAATCACATGAATCTTCTCTTCATTGTATATCCAAAGAGTTGAATAATCAAATTATCGCCCTACAAACCGAGGAAATTGTTGGCATAGAAGGGAATTGTTGGCATAGCATTGAATGGGCCTAGTGAAGGTCACAAGTTAGATGCCTCACGCCCCTTGGGGGCGAGGTAGGATGACACATTTGATAGGGGTTGGGATGACCTCTAAAGGATAAGATAGTTGGAATAGATGAAGTTCAACTAGAGTCGAAGAAAGATGAGGTTCCATCTTCTACCACACATCGTTCAAGGTAATCCTTAAATCAATCTGGACAATCATAGTCACCTCAATTCTCCTCTTCATCAACACAGTTCAAAGTACCAAGGGGTATTCACGCAAATAAAGATCAACGAGGCTGCTCACAAGGAAGCCGTTCACTAAGCAAGAATATTGTGGAATGCCATCAATATGAGAAGATTTAAAATCTACGAAAGTAAGAAGAATGCAAAAGGAATTTCAGTAGCAATGCAATGTTTAAAACTTCGATGTAGATAAAGAAGAGCCCATTCATTATTAGCATAAAGAATGAAGGAATGCTATGGATTGAGAAAATCCAAACGACAATTTGAGAGTCAATTGAGTCACTTGAGGTGTTATATGGAACTAAATCAAAAGCTTGGTCAAAAGATTAGCAACAAAAGGGTATGCTCAAATGTATAGAATTGATAATTTAATAAAAGTGTACACAAAGATCCGGTCATTTATTCAAAAGTATAAACAACTCCACATGAAAGATACTTGAAGCCAATGTTTAAAACTTCTACATAGAAAAAGAAGAGCCATTCATTATAAAATGTAGTCAAGCATAAAGAATGAAGGAATGCTATGTATTGAGAAAAGCCAAACAAAAAATTGACAATCAATTGAGTCACTTGAGGATGTTATATGGAGCTAAATCAAAAGGTTGGTACCCAAAAGGTGGTCAAAAGGCTAGTTACAAAAGGGTATGCTCAAATGTATAGCATTGATAGTCATTATATGCTTTAATAAAAAGGTACACAAGGATTGAGTTATCTATTCAAGTATTAACAACTCCACATGAAAGATATTCGAATTGTTGTATGTGCACTTTACAACCAATGAGTACATTGCCATATTCCATTTTGCATGTGACGTGAAAACAAGGAAGACTTAACAAATATCCTTGCATAGCAATGCAAAAAGGCTAGGTATTACGGCTTATCAACCTTCGGAGGAATCGGGTGTATGGAGAAGTATAAATTTGGAAATTCACCCATAATAAGGTCATAGAGTGAAAACAAGGAATAAAATACTAGGAGCTAATTTCTGTAATGCATGAGAAAGCATGAACTCCCATCATGTTGAATGCCTTGCATCTCAAAGATCTTTTCTTGTGAATGGTCTTTCTCATCAATAAAGGCCAGCCCCTGTCTTATGGATACATGTTTCTGTAGGGATTTCTGCTATATCAGAGTCATGGTTACAATCTCACTGCAACTGTTTATATACATTATCTGTACTCCATCTTTCTATCTCATCATTCAACTGCTACAATTCCCTCGAATAGCAAGATTCATCTGTATACCTTATGAAATCAAAAGGTCACTTCTGTAATTTATCTTGTTCGATCATACACTTTGAAAAGAGATTTCTTCTGATTGTTCCGTTGCACAATTTATTTAACAGAGCATTGATAGGGACAGAAAACACAGAAAAAGGATGTGCAATATATACAGCTTCACCTATTTCCCATTAAATGTAAAACCGCTTTTGGGTAGAGGCGTGCCATAATTCTCCTTTCCCCATCTAGCTCCTGCCATTCAGATACTAACATAACCACATATGAAAGATAAACGTGACCAGGAGTCCTGCACATGTATTCCATAGAATAATAAGCCCAATGTAAAAAACAAACTGGGGGTACCTGGGAGATTTATTGCCTTTTCACTGTACGACAAGCTGCAATCTCCAGATTCCACAGAAATTATAATGCCATTTGGCAGCACACCATGAGCCTTAATCAATGCCCACTTGTATATGATCTGCACTTTGTGGAGTCTCCATCCTTTGAATATTCCTCATCATATTTCGCTCATGCCAGCATTCAGCGATGAGGCGAGCACCGGTTCCCAAACCAAGCACAACTAGGACACCTACAAGTGTTACAAATTCTTATTATCAGACATCAATGTCAAGCAAGGCCACAAATGAAATTATATGAAGTATGTACCTTTTATTTTTATCAAGAAAGTATTTTCCTGTATGATTTGTTACATGTTGCACATTTACTAATTGACCCATACCCCTCTCAGAAATGAAGATGCTAGATGAATGTAAAAAACCCATTGGCAAACTTCACTCCTTGGGACCGGAGGAAGATGGAGAATTGGCAATAAATGTGAAAAAGCAGTAGGTTTTTACCAAAAAGGAAGCCTATTGCCATTGCAGCATAGCCAACAGAAGAGGATCCAACCACATCCACAAAAAGATACGTCATAAAGATAAGTAAGAACAGCCACAGCAGTGTGATTGAAGGATGTCGCCTCAGAATCAACAAAAGAACAGGTCGTATTGAGCTGTTTGAACTTTGCCCCACTCCATCATCGGTTCTTTGAACACCATATGGTCTATTCAGTCTCCACACCCAAAAATTTTGCTGCAAACAAACAAAGGCTATCAGCATCAAGACAAATGGATTGGCTTTAAATACAAAATCCTGACACGCACTTCGAATAGGTCAGCCTTGATAGAGATCAGCAGACACAGAAATTGTTACTTGCCAATGTTTGCAATGAACAGAGAATCAGGAAAATGAAGACCAGACCAGAGTTTTGACTTGCCTTAGGTTGTGAGGTTGGAGGGGGAAGATTCGTTGCCACATGCCTGGAACAATTAAAAAAAGAATGGATTGACAAAACAATATGATGAAACATGATTACAATTTGGTGATGCTTTCAAATAAAAGTGATGAGTTTACTTCAAAAAAGCTGAAAGTCACTGAGTTTCACATACTGGCAGACTTCACACTTGTTAGACCCTTTGTTATTGAACCATTGTTGTATACAAGAGTGATGCGCTTTTGCGAGCTCTCCGCGACAATGACACCCTAACTCTATCAAAGGCTCCTCACCCATATGTTGGCATACTCTGTGTAGCATAAACAAAGGAATCACACAGGGCTCTTAGACCACTGGTAATTGTGAGAAAACCTGCATAGACTGACTTCTTATAAACATCTTTTAGAAGGTAGAGCAATACAAAGATATATTTATCGTGCTATCCTGCAAATAAACTTCTCTGTAGTGAGTTTCGGTTGAGATAGTAGGTTAAATCTAAGTTATTGTTCGGCCTACTCTATATATTAGAGAAGTGTATTTGCAGGATGGCACCTCCTCTGGGAAGTTCCCTTTACTGTTCCAAATTGTTCATAATTAAAAAACTCTTACCTTTTCCATGAATGCATAAAGAACCACATCAAAATAGTGGGAGATGCTCTTGATCCTTTCCTCCTTGATTTAAGGTAGGAGTTATTAAAACATTCAATCTTATATCATAATAAGCGTGGATAATATCCATCCAACTTGACATCAGCTGCTAGCTGTGTGCGATTGAGAATGCTGACAAGCGCTCGTCGATGCCCTGGTTGTTTTACTCAGCACTCCTCTGCCTCCTCAGCCTACAATTGCTGCAGAGCAGGTGTGTCAAATACCCCATGGCCACCACTCTTCCCTAAGAAAGGTCCTTTCCTCACTTAAAGATTGCCAATGTCAGTTTTTAGGGTGGTTGAAACAATTTACAAAGACATAAAAGCCACTTGCTTCAACGTGCTAACCTGCTCCTACTAGCCTCATCCCTTGCTTGCCCCTGCCTGTGCAACCTCGCTCAGCATGTTCCTCCCCCCTGGTGAGGTGCTCGCAGCCCAGCCTGTCGGCTGTCTTTCTCGCACAGAAAAGGGGATGGGAAAGGTTTAGACAAAGGGATAAAAATAGCAGAATGGAGAGAGAGGAAGGGGGAAAGGAAACGGGAGCTGAAGGAATGCGGTAGGAAAAAGAGAAGAGGTGTGTGTGTGTGTGTGTGTGTGTGTGTGTGTGTGTGTGAGAAAGAGAGCGAGATGGGGAGAGTAGGGGATAAGATTAGGGGTAAAGTCAAAAAGTGGATACAAGAGTCATGGGTTTGGATTTACATAGTCCAGTCCACAATTCCCTCTCACTAGAGTATTCCTACATTAGTCCCTTCTTCCCTCTTCATTACAGCCCATCCCTTCCCATAGAATTTTGCCCTAAAAATCGCATGTTTCAGCTGTCACACAAGGGTGCTGAGAGTCTGAGACAGCAAGGTTATGCTGATCAGCCTGGTAAAAGATAGGGGTACTCCTCGACAATGCTCTCTAGTTGCCATGATTGTTCAATCTTTGAGTGCATTGTGATTTCAGATTGCAATGAGGTGTACATCGAGGACCTCATCATCCATAAGAGGCAGCTAACGGAGAATGTGTACATTCTGGCCCATATGTGGTTTCAGCAAAGACATGAAACACATTGTGGATCTTCGAGGTGCGCACTAGCTCCAATTCATACACTACTTCCCCAACCTTGCGGATTATAAGGGCCATAATACCAATGAGCAATCTTTGTGTTGGCATTACCCTTTAGTGAAGCATAACGATTTTTGTAGAGACGTAAATGCACATAATCCCCTTCCTTGAAAACCAAGTATCTCCTATGCTCATCCGCATATTTCTTCTGCTTGGCTTGGGCATCTTGCATATTCTTTTAGCCAATTGCAGAAGATCTTCCATCCTCCAATCATCTTGTGCTTGCTGATTTTCCACAACCAAGTTTGCAATTGAGGAAGGGATTCCCACTTTGCAACGATACATTGCCTCAAACAAACTCATTCCAATAGTGGTGTTGTGGCAAAATTCATTAAGTGCAAGCCACTCATCCATGACCTCTTGGTGTCATGGCAAGAATGCCTCAGATATTCCTCTACCATTTGTTCACCCTTTCTGACTAACCACCAGTCTCAGTATGGTTAGTCTGAGACTCCACTCTCTCCAAATCATCTCGTGCTTGCTGATTTTTCAGCACCATGCTTGCAATCAAAGAAGGGATTCCCACATGGCGCCCATTCCAATAGAGAGATTCTTAGTGCTGTTGTGTAAAAATTCAGCAAGTGTAAGGCACTTATCCCACAGCCTCTGGGTGTCATGGCAAAAACGCCTCAAGTATTCCTCTACCCATTTCTTCACCCTTTCACACTGACCATCAGTTTCAAGATGGTATGTGGTGCTACGGGTGAGGGTGAGTAAAGTACCGCTGCTGTCAATGATTCCTGCCCGAAAGACCCATAAATTTTGCATCTCTCTATCAGTAACAATTTCCTGAGGAAATCCATGATGGTTAAACACCTGATCAATGAATTGTCAAGCAAGCTGTGATGCTGCATACCCAGTCTTGGTGGGTATGAAATAGGCTTGTTTTGTCAGGCCTATCCACCATTACATAGATGATGTCCCATCCTCTATCTGTAGAAGGAAATCCCGTGATGAAATCCATCGCTATGTGTGACCATTTGCCCTCTTGAATGGTAATGGCTGCAACACACCAGCTGGTACTTTGCTGTCAACTTTATTTTGCTGACATGGCAAACACTCAGCAACATATTTGACTAATCTCTCCAAGGACCTTCCCAGAAGAGACATTGCCTTATCCTCTCATACGTCTTTGTGACACCTATATGTCCTGCCATAGGGGAGGAATGCAATTCCCTCAACAGCAGCTGCCTATACTATAGTCTGGAACCAAGTAAAATTTGTTCCAGAACCGTAACAACCCATTATGCAATTTAAAGTCAGGATGATCTTGGCATGAGGGCTCCTGCAGTCTGGAAAGATGGATGCTGTTTTTGAATTCTGCATGTGCTCTTCTTGAATGCCCTGTATACAATCTTGGTAAATTTGTAGAAACTGCAAACTAGGTGCAAGCCCACATCCTAGATAAGGGATCTTGTAAGAAATCCTAGATTTACTATATTTAGAAGTGTGCTAAGGAACAGAAAAGAGACTGAGATAGCAGAGAGCAAGGAATAATTATATTGCTTGAATGTCTGTAGGGTGGATGTGATTTTCATCCATACAATTTGGCCTCTCTTATATAGAGAGTGAAGAGTCACACATGAAAAGGTGTGTACTCCAAAGGGTATGTGCATGAAGAGGTGTGTACCCCTTGTGAAGGGTGTGACCCTTGATGAGAGGGTACATTACAATAGGAATGTCTCTTCATTAGAATGTCTCTTGTGAAGGGTTGTGCCTCATAAGGAAGTGTCCCGTCGAAAGGGCAAGTGTCCCGTCGAAAGGTCATACCCTTCCACAAGTGTCCATTCATTAAACCATCCATAAGTCTAGAAAGAGAAAAGAATACGTCACAGATCGTGACATCCCCTCCCACTCAAAAGAAGACCCTGGTGGAGATAAGGAACTGATGTAGAAAATATCATGGTAGATGCTGAAAATACTGCTGTAAGAGATCAGGGTACTGCTGTAAGTCTTCATCAGACTGCCAAGTAGCGTCGGAGTCGTCCAGATCTCGCCAAAGAACAAGGAATTCCGTGATAAGTCGATGTCGAGTCTCTCGCTGTCGATGGTCCAGAATACGCTCAGGAATAAGGAGAACATAATCGTCTTCGATTTCTGGGACATAATCACCTGCAGGAGGAATTGCTTCATCGCCTGGAATGTACGTCTTTAGCCAAGAAATATGAAATGTTGGATGGATTTTACCCCATGATGGTGGTAATTCCAATTTATAACTTAAAGGTGAATTTTTCTTGACGATCCGGAAAGGTCCATAGTATCTGGGTCGCAACTTAGGAAACACAGACTTAACCGTCTTATAGCGATGTGGAGCTACAAATAATAGCACCATGTCACCAGTGTTAAATTCCAGGTGACGTCTATGTTTGTTGGCAGACCGTTGATACCGCTCTTGCGCTTTTCGCATATGATCCCTGACTTGCAGTAGAATGTCTGTACAAAATTTGTTGGTACAATCGGAGTGTGTCCATAAGCTGCTTGGAATGGAGTCATGCTGATGGCACTATGGAAAGAGTTATTATAAGCAAACTCGAGGAGTGGTAGATACTCTTCCCAGGCTGCGAGGCGTGACTGAACATAATGTCGAAGCATTTCTTCCAGAACTTGGTTGACTCTTTCAGTCTGTCCATCGGATTCTGGGTGGTAAGCTGAACTGAACAGTAGAGTTGTACCCAAAGATTCGAACAGTGAAATCTAGAAGTGACTGGTAAACTTAGGATCTCTGTCGGATATGATATTCTTGGGTAATCCATGGTGTCGGAAGATGTGTTGTATAAAGAGTTTGGCTATGTCCGGGGCCTGTGCACTGCTTTTGCAAGCAACAAAGTGTGCCAATTTGGACAAGCGATCAACAATTACCATAATCTGAGTGTTACCTCTGGAGGATCGTGGTAGTGTTGTAATGAAATCCATGGAAATACTTTCCCACCTTTCAGTTGGAACTGGAAGAGGCTGAAGAAGTCCTGTTGGAAGTCATCGACTTGCTTTCATTTGTTGACATGATAAGCAAGACGTAACCATGTTGATGACATCTCTTTTCATCTGAGGCCAGTAGTATGTTGCACTGAGTAACCGATAAGTCTTATTGATGCCTAGATGGGCAGCATAAGGAACTACATGACGTCGAACATCCTTGTCATGTGATACACAGACGCGATCTTGATAATACAAAAGGTCGTCCGTATAAGAATAGGATGAGAAAATCTTCTGTTCGGAAGTCGAAGGTTGATCTTTGGAAAGAACCTGTACTGCGGTGCCGAAGTCTTTATCATTGAAATACTTTCCTTTGAATGAATTCGGAACATCCACAGATAATGTAGAGATTACCATGGCTGATGCTAGAGGTAACCTACTGAGAGCATCTGCAACTACATTGCGTAGTCCTGGTATGTACTCAATGGTCATGTGAAAGTTGGCCAAAAACTCAACCCAGCGTGCTTATCGAGCGTTCATGACTGGCTGAGTAAAGATGTACTTTAAAGAGTGATGGTCTGTTTTGACCACAGAGTCGGCACCCATGAGATAATGTTTCCAAGAGCCATAAGCATGTACAACAGCAAGAAACTCCTTATCATATACCGGATATCGGGTTTGGATATCAGAATGTTTATGGCTGTCAAAAGCAATAACTCTGCCTTCTTGCATCAAGACTGCTCCTGTAGCGATGTCGGAAGCGTCGGTCATGACCTCAAATGGAAGGTTGGGGTCAGCGATAGCCATAACTGGTGTGGTAGTGAGTGCTTGCTTGAGTTGTTGGAAACTATACTTTGTTTCGGGAAGCCATTGAAAAATTGCTGTGCTTTTCAATAATTCGGACATAGGAGCTGCGATTTCGGAAAACTGATAGACCTTTGTATGGAAAAAGTTTGCCAATCCGAGAAAAGAGCGGACATCATGAACATTCTTAGGAGTAGGCCAGTTTCGGATTACCTCGACCTTCTTGGGATCCACAGAGATACCTTGAGCTGAAATAACATGTCCCAAATATTCAAGTTGGGTCTTGAAGAACTCACTCTTCTCAATGTTGATGTAGAGAGAATTTGCGCGGAGAACTTCAAAAACTTGGTGAAGATGTTGTTTGTGCTCATGTAGGGATCTGCTGAAAACGAGGATGTCATCGAGGTAAACGATGACGAACTTATCGAGGAAAGGCCTGAAGATGTCGTTCATTAATGTCATGAATGTGGCCGGGGCATTGTTTAACCCAAAAGGCATGACCAAACATTCATAGTGTCCATACTTTGTTCGAAAAGCTGTCTTGTACTCATCGCCTTCTCGTATACGAATTTGATGATAACCTGAACGAAGATCAATCTTTGAGAATTGTGTTGCATGTAGAAGTTGATCGAAGAGGTCATCAATGCGAGGCAATGGATACTTGTTTTTTATAGTGAGCTTGTTGAGGGCTCGGTAGTCGATGCAGAGACGCATAGACTTATTCTTTTTTTCCACAAGTAGTACAGGAGATCCGAAAGGGCTGCGACTGGGCCGAATGTGACCTTTGTCGAGTAGCTCGGTGACCTGTCTTTGGATTTCCATTTTGAGTGTGAGAAACCCGATAAGGAGGTTTCGACGGTGGATTACTGCCGGGAATAAGCTCGATTGGGTGGTCCACTGGTCGTCGAGGTGGTAACTGCTTTGGCAATTCCTGTGGAAAAAGATCCAGGTAAGGCTGGAAAAAAGGTTGGTTGAGGTATTCAGGAGGATCCTTTGTTGGTGTCTCCTCTACTGCCGTAACCAACAGAAGTGAAGTCTTTGCTTGGCGTTTACGAACCCACTTCTTTACTTGTAGGGCAGAGGCAACTGGGGTTGAAGGAGAATCCCTAGAACCAGTTAGCTCAATAAGTTTTCCCTGGTGGACAAACTGGATAGTATGGCTGCGAAAACTGATTGATGGATCATAGTCGTAGAGCCACTGTTGTCCGAGTATGACATCGTACCGAGAAAGAGGCATAATGTCGAAGTTCAACTTGTCCGTATAATGTTGGATGCGAAAAGACAAGTTTTTGATCCTGGTGTTGCACAAGAAAGTAGTTCCATTTGCGAGTTCAATCTGATAGTCCATTAGACTAGGACTAGTGGTCAACCGAAGTTTATCGACCACAGAACTGGCTAGGAAATTATGAGAACAGCCACTGTCGATGAGGATGGTGACCGTTGTTCCACGAATCGATCCTTGAACACAAAGTACTTGAGTGGCCAGGGAAGGTTCGGGGTTGCTGGCAAGGCTCAGGTGGATGGTATTCGCCATTCGAACAGCTTTGCCTTTCTTGTCTTGTGCTGAGGTAGCATCTTCTTTTTGGGAAGTGCTAGGTTCCATATTAGAATTTTGCTTTGGTCGCTTGGGACAATCAAACCATCTATGGTCGCCTGTACAGATGGTACAAAGTCCTTTTGTGCTGGAGCTGTTCTTCTTGTCAGTGGCCGCACCTTTATGTTGGGGATGTCGGTAATGACTTTGTGAAGAAGAAGAAACACGATCCTTGGGGAAGTGCTTCTGTTGGAATCCAGCAAATGATTTCTGAGGCTTCTGGGGATCTTGAGACTGTCGCTGACCTTGATTACCGAAGTTTTTGCGAAACCTGGTATTATCTTGAGGGCGAGCACCTTTGGCCGTAGGAGAGTTCTGTGTGCGAGTAGCACTCTGCTTCCCTGTGTTGAGGAAATCTGTAATGCGCTCTGCATAAGCAATAGCGCCATCGGTGGTGGTAATATTGGCTTTAAGAACATCAATGCGTAACGAGGGTTGTAGGCCTGAGATGAAAGCATGAAGGCGATCATCCTCAGTTAAACCATCAATCTCTAGCACCAATGTGGTGAACTGAGAGATATAAGAAGACAGGGAACCCGTTTGCTCCAACTGTCGAAGTTTTGATCGTGCTTGAAAGTCCGCATTGGCAGGTACAAACTGCTTACGGAGCACGTGTTCAAAACGTTCCCAAGTTATCACACTTTTTCCGTCCTTTAAGCGTCTTTGCCACCATAGAAATGCTGTATCCTTCAGGAGGGAGGCTGCCAAGGCGATCTTTTTGCCTTCCGTGAGGTCAACCGTGTCAAAATACATGCGCATTTTAGCGAGCCATTGGTCAACAGTTCGGCGATTACGTTGACCAGTGTAGGCTTCCGGAAGTTTGACGTCAAGTCGTTTTGTTTTGGAAGCTTGAAGTAATCGGTAGAGAGTACGCAGTTCAGTATTTTCTACCTCGGGGGGGAAAGAATCCGCATCGTCGTCGGGTTGCGTCACCTCGTCTTCTGTATGTGCTGGACTTCGAGAATCTTGGAGTTGTTGAACTTTTTGAACCAGGTCGGAGATGCTGTCCTGAAGCTGAGATATTTGAAGTTGCAATAGAGATTCACTTTGGGTGTTGCCTTCAGGGGTCTTTTTAGGACTTGATTCTTTAATCTCGGGAGAGGCTTCACGCGAGCGGTGCGACATGTCGGAAATCCCTGTGAGAGAGGCGCGAACTTGCGCTCTAGTTTGAACCATCCCTGAAAGAGGATTCGGGCTGCTCCCTGAGATTGCTCATATTGGAGGGGGCAGGCGAGGCAGGATGGAACCACCCGTGGAAATCTGGTAAGGGAGGTCCTGTCGGAGGTAACACTGGAGATTCTGAAAAAGGTGTTACTGCTCGTGATAAGACAGGGGTAGGTAGCAGAGTCCACGGATCTGAAAAAGGGTAAGGAGCTACTGTCGGAAGATGAGGATATCCAGGAGAGGGAGTGCCTTCAGAATGTAAATACTGTAGAGGAGGATATCTGGGAGCTGAAGGAGGTGGAGAGTACCCTGGAGATGCCGAAGGTGAAGGGTAAAATTCTCTCCAAAAATGAACAGCAAACTCCTGAGGAATATCGTGTTCCGGATATCTTCGTGTCTCGTGGAACACAACCTGTACTGTGCTGAGGAAATAATGTAACTGAGGTGCCTCACGCAGAAGGTAGAGGATGTGATCCAAGTCACTCGGAGGGCACGTGACACAGAAGACCCAAGATGCAAAGGCTCCAAAATGGGCTGGCTGTGCAATTTGAACACGGACTGTTCGGTCGAAATTTCGCAGGCTGGTGGCAAGTAATGGCGCAATACGGACTGTACGGCGAGGAATGGCGCAGGCTGGTGGCTGGCCGTACGGCTGGTTGTACAGTTGGCTTGTACGGCTGGTTGCGCAGGAAAGGTACGAAAAGATGGCGCAGGGCTGTACGGTTGGCTGTGCAGGTTGTACGGCTGGCGCAGAAGGTACGGAAGTCCGTACAGTTTTTTTTTGTTGGAGAGGCTGCGACTTTTCGCTAGGGCTGCCTAATGGGTTAGTTGCCCCAAAATCAAATGGGGGGTTTAACTAACCCTAGGTAGCTAGGGTAAACCTAGGGGTAGGGGATGGGTTTAATTTTTGTCCCTTTTTACCCCTCTAGGTACCCTTTTGTAGGTACTTGGGCTTAGGAGGTGTGCCTATTCGAAGGGGTGTGACCCTTGGAATAGGTGCACCTGTTCATGAGGGGATGTGTCCCTATTGTTAAAAAGGGTGTGACCCTGCATGAATAGGTATGTCCATTTGCCCACGATGGGGTATGTCCCATGAGTGAGGAGTTGAGACTCGTCACCAAAAGGTGTGTCCCATGGTGGAAAAGGTGCGTCCCTTGGTTTTGGGACAGCCCAAGTACCTGAAAGGACACGATTTTGGTCGTGTCCATTCACATCAACTTGTGATGTGAGGGAGATGGAGAGGCCAGGATGACTTTAGGCCGGGTAGGCGTTAAAAAATTTTACGCTCATCCTCTCCATCTCTTCCATGCACAATGTGCACGGATGTCCTTCTAGCGGCAAAAATGTATCAGATCAGCGCTAGAAGGTGGGGGGCATTTCCTACAGGCAGGAGCGAATTTTGCTCTGATACCACTGTAAGAAATCCTAGATTTACTATATTTAGAAGTGTGCTAAGGAACAGAAAAGAGACTGAGATAGCAGAGAGCAAGGAATAATTATATTGCTTGAATGTCTGTAGGGTGGATGTGATTTTCATCCATACAATTTGGCCTCTCTTATATAGAGAGTGAAGAGTCACACATGAAAAGGTGTGTACTCCAAAGGGTATGTGCATGAAGAGGTGTGTACCCCTTGTGAAGGGTGTGACCCTTGATGAGAGGGTACATTACAATAGGAATGTCTCTTCATTAGAATGTCTCTTGTGAAGGGTTGTGCCTCATAAGGAAGTGTCCCGTCGAAAGGGCAAGTGTCCCGTCGAAAGGTCATACCCTTCCACAAGTGTCCATTCATTAAACCATCCATAAGTCTAGAAAGAGAAAAGAATACGTCACAGATCGTGACAGATCTGCAATCACATTTTCTTTCCCTTTTCTATACTCAATGTCAAAATCATAGGACTGCACTAAAGCCAACCATCTCTTTTGCTTAGCTAACAAGCTGGGATGCGTAAGGAAAAATCAAATGTTTTATGATCAGTTTGAACTTTAATTTTTCTCCCATACGTGATGCCACTTTTTAAAGGCATGTAGGACGGCCAACATTTCCTAATCATTAATGAGCTCTTTCACATCAAATTTTCTTCTTTCAAAGGCTATTACAACATGCTCCTGCCTTAGAACAGTCCCCAAGACTTTGCTGCTAGCATCTGCCTCCACATTGAATGGCCGTGAGAAATCAAGGCATACCAACATAGGGGCATGAGTAATGCGAATTCAGAACTGAAGCTGAGCTCCTGTTGACCACAAAAAAGGCATCCTTCTTCCCCCTTGTGTCGAATTTCTGCATAAATCGTCTATAGAAGGAGGCAAGACCCAAAAAACCTCTCAGCTGGGTGGATTTAGTGGCTGTGGTCATTCCCTCACGCATTTCACTTTGGCGGGGTTCACCCGAGTCCTATCTCTGCTCACAATGTGCCCAAAGTATTTAACCTATTTTGCCATAAAAGTAAGTTGCTAGCTTTTGCATAGAGTTGATGAAAACCTCAAAAGCATCTTGGGTTTTTTCTCAGCCTCCAATGCAGTCCCATGTGTGCTGCCCGTAGCCTGCTTGTATTTGTGAGCTTACTTGGGCTTGCATACCTTTGGAACTTCGCAGCTCACTCAATTGTTTGGAGCTCAAGAGCCCTCACATCAGAGGCCGGCAATGCTCCTAAATGCCAGTGTATAATAATGCATAAAGATCTGCTCCAGTACTAGTGCGGATATCAAGCTGTTTCGCCCCCTCTTTAGAGTACTCCTACATTAGTCCCTTTCCCCCCCTTCATTGCAATGTCAACCCCTCCCATCTAAGCCCCCCCCCCCCTTTTTTTTTTTTAAAAACACCACCCGTTTCCCTTTCATTGGCTCTCAAGCTAGCCTAAAGCCCCCCCACCCCACAGGGTCAGGGGGGATCAAGATGGCCATGGAGGGCTTTCCATTCAAACGCAGCAACTTTCGCCTCTCACGTATGTCAAGGAAAAGCCTCCAAAAACGCTGCAAATGCTCCTAAATGCCAGTCTATAATAATGCATAAAGATCTGGTCAGTACTGCTCCAGTACTAGCACAGATATCAAGCTGTTTTGCCCCCTCCCTAGAGTACTCCTACATTAGTCCCTTTCCCCCCCTTCATTGCAATGTCAACCCCTCCCATCTAAGCCTCCCCCCCCCCCCCCCCCCCAAAAAAAAAAACAAACACCACCCGTTTCCCTTTCATTGGCTCTCAAGCTAGCCTAAAGCCCCCCCACCCCACAGGGTCAGGGGCGATCAAGCTGGCCATGCAGGGCTTTCCATTCAAATCCCCTCCGTTTCCTGACCCCCCCCCTCCCACCCCTCTTCTCCACTCCCCTGCCTCGTATCTTGCCCCCGCCTCCGAAAGCTTTTTGCTTCCTAACCCCTCACCCCTTCTTTGAGGGGTAGTCCTACACACTATTTATGTAACCAATTGCTATCTGAAGATATTAGCAGTAGCAGTGATCTAGTGTCACAAGAAAATGGGGTAGATCTAGCTTTAATTCCTTTCTTTCAAAGGGAATATGGTAGGAAATTCTTCATTTTGAAATTCAGGCATGATACACCTAATATCAAACAGCTCTCAATCCTTTGCACAGTGCCCGAAAAACCCATACATTACTCTGCAATCCTTTGATGTTGCATATAAAGCACAATGAAGCCCAGGCAAAGTGCCACATGAATGGCCCAATCACTTGGCACACAAAGTGTTGTCCATCATTGTCATGGCCCAGACCTATCATCAGGTGCAAGCCCAAAATGGGCACACCAAGAATATTCCTTGCCATGGACCACATGCCACCAAATGGCCATGCAAACACCTGGGCTTCCACATCGGTTCTCCCAAGAACGGAGTTGCACATTTGTCATAAAGACTATGAAAACCAATGCCCAACAGAATTGTCTCTAATCATCTCTCTTTTCAAAAGGTTTTGCTCCATTCAAAGGATTGAGGTCTGCTTGTAAACCATTTATTTAGCTTATCCACACAAAAAATAGGGTGTCATCACTGATGTATTAGAGGTTTAGCTATTACCAACATATACAAATGTGGGCATAGGAATTTCGCAAACCAATATCTCCGTATTTCTTGTAGAGATTGGTCATAGCTAGACTTTAAGCGGGTATTAGAGGTTTATTTATTACCAAGATGTACAAGATGTAAGCAGGTATTGATTCACAGAATGCCAAAGCCTAAAGTTATTTCTCACGACAAGCAGGCAACTAGACAGAACATACCTACAATTTCCTGATAATTACCAATACAGAAACACATTGCACACAAGAATGAATGTCACCTCAGACCCATTTCCTTCTATTTTTGAAAATTCTCTCCTTGTATGGGACAAGCCCCAAGCCCGGCTATCACCCTCAATAATGAGCGCAGAAAATAACTCTTACTCCCATACACAAGAATAAACCTTACAACAAGCAGGCAACTATACAAGACGCACCTACAATAGTCTGCAACACTATCAGTACTGAAGGTACTGACAGTTCTTTGGATGGCGCCATTGTTCAGATTTGCTTCCAAGGACTTCCCAGCTATCTGCAGGCATGGGAAAGGAGTGATACCTGAAACAAGTTCCGATTCTGGTGCACTCCGAAGAACAGTTTTGTCCACAGAAGATTGCAAGCTTGTGAGGTTTTCACTTTGATCCTGACCTAGTGCAGGAGCAGTAATGTCAAGTGTAACATTCCCATCAGTGTTATGCTCTGAAGGAGAAAGTGAACAGGATGCTTTATCCTCAATATCCCTTCCTGAAATACAGCCAACATTTTCCCTCTGATTTTGAGCTGAAACCATTGATTCTTCCCCTTCACAATTTTGTGTACTCCTCACACACAAATCAGCATCCTCTCCACATGAAGCTTGTTGACATGTGGTAGACTTATCATCCATTGTTTCCTGCCTGATATTCCTCACACCTTCTTAGTTTGGCATAGGTTCTCCCTGTAGAATATGGACAACTTTGATTCGAGATGAGAGTAAGCAAACCAGACTTCTGTGCTGGAACCACTGAAGAATTTTGACTCCCTTCTGCTTCCACACATGCTGTGATACTGTGGCTGATTCTTGTTGCTTTTGAGAAAAACTCAGACCAATGTCTTTCGCCTGATTCAAACAGCTGAAACAAAAAGCTCATCCAATCAGCACACAAAAGAAGTGATAGTGGCCATCCTTTACACAAGAGGATAAACCTTCCATGCAAAGTCGGCAGAAAGTACCCAAGTAGCTCCTAAACCACTTCGTACTCACTCTTCACATAAATAAACCTGGAACACAGACACATTCATTATATGACGCTTGTAGATAATCATATATGAAGCGATTGATGTTAAACCTTCTGAGTAAAATGAAAGAAAAAAAGGGAGGAAGTACCAAAGAAGTTCTGAAGCCCCCAAGGAGAGAGACAAAAATAAGTATGTCCATGGAAGGTCAGATCTCATAACAAACCTACCACTATAAACCTAAACAAAATGCACAGTATCGTGTATTTCGTAAAAGTTTGGTCAAGTTTGGTCGAAATACATCTCCATGCATTTGTCAGCATCAAGTAGATTTCAGGAGTCAGCTTTATCATATAAAAGCCATGTAAAGCTCAAATATTGATCCGTTTTCTCCCAAAAAAACTCCTATTTTGATCCTGTGTACTCCAGCTGTTAATGGGTTCAGATGCAACCTGGGCTTTCTCTCATTTTCCAATCATTCAGATTGTCTGTATTCATTCAGATTGTCTGTATTGGCTGCTCCATAACTGCAACTATTCTTACCAAAAAGCCTAATACGTTCGTTGTTAAACTTGCCATACACAAGCAAGTCAAATTGAGGCAGCACAATGTTCAAAATCAGCAGCTCTGCAATTAAAACCATCCCTGTTCTACTCAATAACAAGTAATACGATCCATCTCCACAACAAGTTTGATTTTCCACATTGAATCTCACAATGTTTGGAGCCCTAATCCTCAGAGGGTAACCATGATACCATTTCTTCAAGGAACAGGAAAAAAATAGGAATAACCTTTTTCACAAATGCTCACCCTTTGTGTCCTATTCATAGAGTTGTGATTATGGTTATAAGGTTGTTCCTGGTTAGATTAAGGTTTGTTCCTGTTTGACATGCCATATCCAAAATCTCCTGCAAGGGACTTTGTATAGGGTGAATGAGATCATCATTGAAAAATGAGATTCCACTACTTTCACCTTGCTACGAGGGGTGACCTTACGACCTTATGGTGTTAAGATAAACTAAGATATGCTATTTGCAACAGACACTCGATCATTCTTCAATACTACCCCTGATAGCTAGCCACAAAGGTTAAATATAGCACTAGTCGTGGATGGGAGTTTGCACGTAAGAATTCAAATCAATTTGCTTTGTATACGCAGAAATAGGAAAGCTAAGAAAGATGGGACAGATTCTGGGCAAGGCGACAACAGATGCTTGGCAATACAATTTTTTCTAACAACAGAATTGATGTAATCGGAATCCTTAAATGTCTTGGTCAGAGGCCTAGCAGTAGGAGATATCCCCATTTCAGATGCCAAAACCCTGTTCACCAGGATGGGGTTTAACCTCACTTGCAAGGCAGCTTGGGGCAAGATGCGTGGAATAATCTCTCATTAACTGTCCCCGTCCTAACTACTGAGTGCAGAAGTGTGGAATGACCTCACTTGCAAGGCAGCTTGGGGCAAGATGCGTGGAATAATCTCTCATTAACTGTCCCCGTCCTAACTACTGAGTGCAGAAGTGTGGAATGCTATATATATATATACACCTTTGTAAGACTAGAATATGTCCAATCATACAATTCTAGATTTTTTGTTGTTCTAAAGACCAAAAATCTACACTGAAAATAAAAGAGAAAATGAAAGAGAAGAAAAAACAGGTAAACAAATTTTTTTATGAAAAACAAAAGGAAGACATACTTAGCAAGCAAAGCAACAAGCAAGTCAAGAAACAAAATCTTCCAAAAAACAGGAATAAAATCTCTCTCTCTCTCTCTTTTAAAACATAAAAAGCTAAATGGACCCTTCACACTTATGTATCGATTCCTACAAAGAGGCAAAATTACATTCCTAACTTAGAAGCAGAAGCATACTCAAACAAATTCTCTTTTGAGACTCTACCAGTGCCCAAATTGTAGCAACGTTCTCTTGAGATAACAAAAATTTGATGCATGCTGGATCAGGTTCGCATAGAGATAAAGGTGGAGGAGGCATACACTAAGGCATAGAGGGGTTGAGCTTGAAAACATTTGGCAAGCAAGATCTTGATAGAGAAAGAAGCATTGTCGTTCTTGCCCTCTTGAAATTGTTGTTTTGCTTGCTGCTCTGTGCTGCAACTCTGACTCCGAACCCTGCACTCCCAAACAACCTTCCCATATATATATATATATACATATATATATATATATATAGAGAGAGAGAGAGAGATGCATAAAAGATAACACATCATAGACACTCATGTTTGTGCTGACTTCTATCTTTACTCTTGGGACCAGGCAATCACCAGAATACAAAGGGTGATTGCCTAGTCCCAAGAGTAAAGATAGACAGCACAAACATGAGTGTCTATGATGTGTTATCTTTTATGCATCTCTCTGTCTCTCTCTCTCTCTCTCTCTCTCTCTCTCTCTCTCTCTATATATATATATATATAGAGAGAGAGAGAGAGAGATGCATAAAAGATAAATAGAGACTTCTATCTATAATATATATATATATATATATATAGAGAGAGAGAGAGAGATGCATAAAAGATAACACATCATAGACACTCATGTTTGTGCTGACTTCTGTCTTTACTCTTGGGACCAGGCAATCACCAGAATACGAAGGGGTACAACTGCCCATCCCTCAATGAAGAGGGCATACATGTTGGTCCCCACTAAAGGGCTATGCTGAGGCTGAAAGGATGAGACTAACAGTTAATTGTAGGGAACTGTTCCCATCAGAGAAGGGTCACTGTAGAAGCTATGGGGGCTTCACCTGTTGCTGAAGGACTGAGGGCTGCTACTGGCCCATGGCCTCAGGCTCCCTCTGGACCTGAAGGAGCTTGGAACTGCTATGCCAACTGCGGCTGGAGGTGGAAGTGGAGCTATCTTCATTTGATGCATACCACCTTACTTAGACATGTCATCCTCTAGCTAGAAGTAAAGTCACAGGTGGCCGATAAAGACCTCACTATCCTAATGATGAGAACTTCAAAGCTTTAGAGATGGACGATTTGGAAATTGTCATAAGAGTCAAGCTTGGTTTCTAGATATATCGCGGGGTATAGCTACAGTAGATAAAAGATAAAATCATTGGTGACTTTATGAAAGTCATAACTAAGACTGGATCCTCAATATTATCAGTCGTTCAAAGTTTTCAAAGCTAAAAGCTCGAGTTTTGCTAATCAAGGCAATGAATGCTATCTTAATCTGATGAAAATATTTCTAAAGAATTTATTGAAAAGCATCCATTCTTATGAATCAGTACGTTTTTACACCTTCATGAAAAAAGGATACGACTAAATAAAGAGTACCTACAGCTTAAATGAACTTACTAACAGCCAGTAGTAAAGTCTTAAAGGAGGTCCTAAGTTCCTTAGATATTAAGCTTTAAAAATTTGAGATTAAAGCACCATAGAATAAGAATATATGAGGAGTATTCAAGAAAGAGAATACTTAGATAGATTAGAATCCAATCCCATTGAGTCTTTGCGGAGTAACAGAAGGGTATGGTATGCCTTGCTGGTTACAGATGCCAAGCCTTAACAGAATCCCTGGTGGTAAGAATCCAATTCAATTCCACAAGTCGCTGCTGAGTAACAGAAGGCATACGGTATGTCTTGGTGGTTACAGGATTCTGAGGAATGCGTGTTGTAACTAAGCTTCCTGTTGAAAACTTGTTTTCGAAAGACTTGCACATTGATTAATGAAGAGTCATCTGATCGAATCCATTCGCCTTGTTTGATGAATGATTTACAACGTCCATATATTAGAAAGTTCATAGTACATCTTATTGATGACATTCGAGTTATAGCAAAAGCATTGTTGAACATAGGGAACACTTAAGAACAGTGTTCAGTACCTTGGGACAAGCTAGTCTCTTTCATAACAAAAACGAGACTGCACTATGTACAGTCAAGTGAGAATACTTGGGGTTAATTATAACTCTTGAGGGGGTTGAAAATGGATCCAAAAAATGTGGCTGCCATTTTAGTGTGGCTAGGGCCTCGGTATGTGATAGCTTTGCGGTCATTCTTAGGTTTTATTCAGTTTTATAGAAGGCCTATTAGAATGTATTCTGATATTATCTCACCACTAACTGAGTTAACCTTAGACACAGTAAAGAAAGCAATTGCTTGAGGACCTATGTTAAAGATTGTTGATCCTCAAGTATTGTTTTTCCTAGAAACCGACGCAAGTGGTAATGCAATAGGAGCAGTTTTACTCCAAGAGGGAAGGTCACTTGCCTTTGAAAGTAAGCAGCTTTCTCCCTCTCAACGGAATTGCCCAACTCATAAACAAGAGTTGTAAATCGTTATTCATGCTTTGAAAGCATGGAAGCATTATTTATATGGTTCAAAATTTAAAGTCGATGTTCACCATGATACTCTGAAGTATTTTTGTAAACAGCTAGATTTGAGTGACTGCCAAGCTAAATGGGCACAACTCATGCAAGAATTCTTTATGAAATTTTGGTACCGAAGAGGGAAGGATTATAAAGTTGTTGAAGTGTTGTTGTACATAAAGCATTATATTAGAGAGTGCTCTAATGATTGAGATCAAAGAAAATCAAGGGTGGACCAGTATGTCGAGAGCCATTAGCCTAAGGCTACTGTGATTCACACAAGGTGGTTAATGGGCTCGCACCTAGGGAAGGCCATACATGCAAGATATGATGGTAATTGATCGTCTTACCAAGATGGCTAACCTTATTCCGAAAGAAGAGCGAGTTAGTGCTGCTCAAGCAGCAGATTTGTTTATTAGTAGCGTATTTTGTTGGAAATAGAGGAAAGAATCCCTCAATCCTCACATCGTATGTGGAATAGGATCAGCCGCGTCTCTCACACTCAATGATGCAGTACACTCAAGAATACCTCAACTCTGGTTGGTGCACATAACCACCATCACCTTCCTCTGAAACACGTCCATATCCTCCAGAATACATCTAAGCCACAATGTCTCACACGCTGCTGTGCACGCAGCTTTGTACTTCGCCTCTATAGATTAAAGGGCAACCGAGGGCGAGTTAGTGCTGCTCAAGCAGCAGATTTGTTTATTAGTAGCGTATTTTGTTGGAAATAGAGGAAAGAATCCCTCAATCCTCACATCGTATGTGGAATAGGATCAGCCCCGTCTCTCACACTCAATGATGCAGCACACTCAAGCATACCTCAACTCTGGTTGGTGCACATAACCACCATCACCTTCCTCTGAAACACGTCCATATCCTCCAGAATCCATCTGAGCCACAATGTCTCACATGCTGCTGTGCACACAGCTTTGTACTTCGCCTCTGTAGATTAAAGGGCAACCGAGGGTTGTTTCTTGCTTAGCCATGAGATGGCACCTGATGCAAGCACAAAACAATAGCTCCTGGTCAATCGCCTAGAATCCACGTCACCTGGCCAACCTAGATCACAGAAACCACTCAACTCCGCCCCCGTGGTGTATGTGATGCGGTAGGTACATGTACCCTTCAACTATCTCAGCACCTGTAAACCTGCCTTCCAATGATTTTCCCTTAACAATGCAGCCCTATAGCATAGGAGATATCTGGCCTGGTGTTGGTTAGGTATAGCAGGCTGCCCACCATCCTCCGATACTAGCATCCACCAGCTAACATGAATCATGTACACTCAGTTTCAGCCCAACCTCCATGAGTGTCATCGCAAACTTGCAATCCTCCATTTGAAACCGTTTGAGTAACTCCCAACAATATTTCTCTTGCAAGATGAATATGCTGCCCTGGCTCTGCTTGACCTCAATCCCAAGAAAATAATCGAGAGATCCTAGATCTGTCATTTCAAACTCCTCCATCGGAAGCTTTTTGATAGTAGAGATCTTTTTCCTGTGGTCTCCTGTAAGTATCAGATCATCCCAGGATCAATACCCGCCTCTCCCCCCCCTCTGATGAGAGAAAGATTGGCATCAGAAGGACTTCGAGCCAACCCAATCTTGGAAAAGAATTCGTCAATCCACTAGTACCACAACCTGTACAATGCTTTCTTTAATTTGCATACCTTGGAAGCAGAACCTGAACCTTAAAGCCCCGTGGCTACTCCACGTATACCTCCTCCTCCAAGGTCCCGCTCAAGAAAGTTGATTTTACATCCATTTGGAATATCGGCCATCCATGATGGGTGGCGAAGGCTATAGCAGTCCCAATAGTCACCATTCGAGTTGTCGAAGCAAACGTCTCATTGAAGTCGAGACTTTCCGCCTAAGCGTACCCTTCTACTACCAGCCTAGCTTTGTACTTGTCCAAGCTACCATCAGAATTGAGCTTAAGTTTATACACCCACTTGGTACCAATTACCTTCCGGTTGTAGGGTTTGTCCACCAAGTCCCAGGTCTCATTCTTCAGAATAGCATCAATCTTTGCAACCTGCCACTCTGGAATATCCCTTTGCCTCCTCAAAGGATCTAGGCTCATCGATATGAGCCACCATAGTGAAATTTGCAGAGGAAGTAGACATATTGCGCCAAGACCTCAGAACTCCAAAACTAGACTCGAGGATGCCCGTGACCCGAGAGTCTTGGAAGGTTCTCAGATACAACTTTGGTAACTTCTTTTCTGAGAAAATTGGCTTCGGAGGTGGGTCTGATGCATCTGCCTCTGCTTCTGATTCCTCGGACTCTTCACTTCTTCAATAGTCAGCTTGGGTGGGGATGCAATGGGAACTTGTTGTATCTCCTCTTCTGGTTGGGGCTCTGTCTCCTCAATCTGTCGTTTCACCAGGTCAAAGAAACGGTATGCCTTGGATTCTTCACTATACTCGACGAAGATACACCTTCTGCAGATGGAATTCAACTTTGTCTAGTCCCATGTACGAAGGCATTAGAACCGAAAATCCTAAAATGAGAGATGGTCGGTTTTGACACTGGCTGAAGCTGTTCTTGGACTCTCGCTTCTGCTTCAAGTCTGCCTTTTTCTTCCTACAATCCTTTGCATAATGGCCGAGTTTCTCACAGTAGAAGCACTTGATCTCTTTCTTCTCCTCTGCATCTTCAGCCTTGTTGCCTTTGGAGTCCCAGTCTTGTCTTTTGGTAGAAGTGCTTTGTCGACCTCTTTGTTGTATAGCTTCTCCTGAGCCTCCTCCTGCAGCAATAAGGGTGCTCTTCAAAAGTAAGAGGGTTGTTTCTCTCTCCTACTATGACTATTGTGACAAAACCCTTGAAGCTTCTAGGTAGCATGCCAAGTGTCAGCATTGCCAACTAACTTGAATCCACCTTTTGACCAATTGAGGCAAGTTGATCTCTCACCACTTCGACTTTCATCAGGTCATCATGAACAGATCTCCCTCATCTATGCCCATGTTGAAGAGCTAAAGTTAAAGAGTCAGAATACGAGACGTGTTGCCTGTCTCATATAGATCCTCCAAGGTGGCCCACGCCTCTATTGACGCATCTGCCATCTAGATATGACGAATAACTGAATCTACCGTCGTCCCTAAGATCAACACAAGGGCTTGGCACCTTTATCCTCCCATGCATCCGCATCTACAGGTACAAGAATCCTCCCTTTGCCATAACTTGGTCCTCCGGCTTTGCTTCTGTTCCCGTATAGTGAAAGAAGGAATATGAGTGGAGGAGGAAGGAAGAGCAGTGGCTGAAGAGGTTGTAGAGTTTGGCATCTTGCTGTTGGAATATGGAAGCAAGAACTAGAACTAGAACTAGAAACTGGAAATGAAATAACAAGACTGAAAGACTAGAAATACCTTGAGAAGAGTGCAGACAAGACACAAGCTAGACTGATAGATTAGAATGATGTGACCCATTGAATATATGGGCCAAAGTACAAGACATAAAGCAAGAGTGTTTATGGGATAATTGTAGAAGTGCCACATGGCACACACTCAAGACATAAAGACTAGACTTAGACTTAGACTTAGACTTAGACTAATGTAGACTAGGAAATAGTACTTAGTGTGCACTTATCTCCAACACCCTCCTTAAGTGGACACTAGGAGTAAGACAGAAAGACAAGACTAGAAGACAGATTGATAGATTGAGAGAGAGAAAACATGACAGACAAATGATCCTGAGACACCCCTCCTCAAGTGATATCCTCATATGGGTCCACAAGGGTAAGGACAAGATGGATCTAAAACAAAACACAGTCAGATTGATAGACAGATAGACAGACACACAAGACTAGATAGACAGAAGACTGACTGTAGTCAAATAGATAGACCAAGACACTAGAACCCCTTGACCTACATCATCGGTGGTCAAGGTGGTAGACAAAACATAGAAGTAATCAGAAAGCCCACTTCTCATCATGTAAGGAAGGAACAGCAGGATCAGCTAATGGAGATGTTGCAGCAACATGGGCTGAGGTAGATGCAGGAGCTGATGAAGAGGTTTTGGAGTAGCAGTCCCTCTCCCGGTGATTATCACGGCCACAAATGGTGCATGGATGAGCCTTGAAACAGTCCTTCTCCACATGATTAGTTTTGCCACAATGGGTGCAAGGCTTTCTTACCTTAGAACTTCCTTTCTTTGCTAAAAATGCAGTGTCAGTTACCTTGCGTTGTTGAGTTCTTTCTTCCTCTTGGAGAGCATTGATGATACCCTCAAGAGAAGGATTATTATGATACTTGAAGGCAGTGACAAGAGTAGCATAGGAGTTGGGTAAGCTTTTGAGAAGCACAGCAATAGCAATATCTTCGGAGATGGGAGACTTGACTGACGCAAGCTGAACCATAAGACTGCGAAGATAATTGACATGAGAGGCTATAGTAGCTCCTTCCTGCATATGTAGATCAAAGAATGAGATCATAAGTGCAATCTTAGAGTTTTTAGATCGGGCTCCAAAAAGAGTGTCCAAAGTGATCCATGTTTGAGGAGCAGACTGTATGTCGGAGATGTGATGAATGTAATCATCTCCAAGGCCGAGCAATATGATAGCATAGGCTTTGTCGTTCTTGGCAGCAACAACTTGCTCAGATGGACCTTCGGGAGCATCACGGTGAACAATGTCCCAAAGGCCTTCTTTCATAAGATAGCACTTGATTTTGATCTGCCAAGTATGAAAGTTGGACCCATTGAATTTGTCGATAGATATGAGAGAATGAGAGGAAGATGCCATGTGGGAAGGTCTTACCTCTTGCTAGGATGCAAGGGCAGTGTCTATTCCCTTACAATATTGCAGAAAATAAATGAGAGGAAGAGATCCCAGAAGCCGGTTCTCTCACCACTTTGTCAGGGCCATAGCATATGACAGCCCATCGAAGTAGGAGGAACCAGCAAAAAAAGGAGACTGTTCAGCAAACTGAAAGAGGCAAAGCTTAGTACCTCAATCCCGGGCAGAGATAGAGATGAAAAAGGGATGCAGATCTTCGTGCAGATGAAGTCGAAGAAGTCTTCAGCCTGTGCAGGTACGGATTCCGTACAGTCGTACGGACTGTACGGACTGCTGTACGGACGGCGGACAGAGTACGGAGTACGGACAGCGGCGTACGGACGACGAGCAAAGTACGGCGTACGGACGGCGGCATACGGATTATGTACGAAAGTACGGGCGGCACTGTACGGATATCAGGTACAACAGCAGGAGCGGGTGCAGATCTGTCAGTGACAGGAGATGTTGCGCAGATCTGGCGTGACAACAGATCTGGCGCTCAGATCTGTGGCTGAGCTGCGCAGATCTGGAGCACAGATCTGGAGCGCAGATCTAGAGTAAACAGGAGCAGCTCCAGCGCAGAAAATGGAGAGGTGCTCGCATCATTGGTGGGGCAGACAGGTGCAGCATGGACAGCGGCCTGAGGCTGAGATGAAGAGGCAGATGTGTAGAAGGGGGGGGCGGTTCAGATATAGTGGCCAACAGGAGCAGCAGGCGGAGAGAGAGATAAGCTGAAAGGAGAAGATGAAGCTATGGCTGCAGCAGAGTGAGAGGAGAGGAGAGGGGATCTACATGCTCTGATACCATGTTGGAATATGGAAGCAAGAACTAGAACTAGAACTAGAAACTGGAAATGAAATAACAAGACTGAAAGACTAGAAATACCTTGAGAAGAGTGTAGACAAGACACAAGCTAGACTGATAGATTAGAATGATGTGACCCATTGAATATATGGGCCAAAGTACAAGACATAAAGCAAGAGTGTTTATGGGATAATTGTAGAAGTGCCACATGGCACACACTCAAGACATAAAGCCTAGACTTAGACTTAGACTTAGACTTAGACTAATGTAGACTAGGAAATAGTACTTAGTGTGCACTTATCTCCAACACTTGCTACAACAACACACAGCAAATCTGCAAATAACTCTCACTATAAAAAATTACAGAACTCTTGTCAAACCTGAGTTCGATCGGAGTCGCCTTCGTGTAGGGGGCCTCCTTCCTTCGAAGTGGAGACCTATAGCTGCAGCTTTGGCTCTGATACCACATTGGAAATGGAGGAAAGAATCATTCAATCCTCACACCATATGTAGGATCAGCTCCGTCTCTCAGACTCAATGATGCAGCACACTCATGAATACCTCACTCAAACAGTAGAGAATAGACATTGTATACAAGAGAGAGAAAGGGAGAGAACTCAGATCTTATTACTCCACCAAAAACAAGCTCAAACATGAGCACAAGACAACCAGCAAGGGGCTGGGCAAGAATGAGGACTCTTGTAGGCTAACACTTGCTTTGCGCTGCCTAGAAAGGCTTCAGTTCAGTGGCTAATATACCTAGATCAATCCAGGAACATTCCCAAACTCATCCTCTTAAAACACAACATAGTGCAGTTTCAATCTCATGATAGTCACTCATAAGGTTGAAAACCATAAGCTCCATCACACATAGCAGGGACTAGCTACTATGACATCCCCATTGACGTCATCAGTGCCCAACAGTGGGGGTAGACCATAGTACTTAAGCATCCGTTTATACAAAGTCTTTGTATTGAGTTTCTGTCAACACTCCGGAGGTGAAGGGTAGACTCAGCCATTATGAAGGCTAGCACTAAAGGAGAAGGCTAATCAAAAAGTAGTCCAAAATCTCTTCATTTAAGCTACAACCGCTTGTGAAGTCTAAACGATTTCATTTTAGTCTCTCCCAAACGAGCATCTAAATCTAGCTGATAGGGCAACGCACCATTTAAGATAGAATTATCGCAATACCAGCAAGCTGCAACATGGACAAAAACTTCACAAGGTGAAATTTGCATCTCCGCTAATACGGCAGAAGCATATACCTAGATGAATCCAAGAACATTCCCAAACTCATCCTCTTAAAACACAACATAGTGCAGTTTCAATCTCATGATAGTCACTCATAAGGTTGAAAACCCTAAACTCCATCACGCATAGCAAGGACTAGCTACTGAGACATCCCCACCGACGTCATCAGCACCCGACAGTGAGGGTAGACCATAGTATAAAAATATGCTCTCACACATACAAATCCACACACCCACACATACTTGAGCATTCGTTTATACAAAGTCTTCGTACTAGAAAGGCTTCAGTGGCTGATGCTAAAATGAGTGGAGAGAGGGGCTTTATATAAGGGCTGGCTACCCCCTTGGATTGACCGACCTGCTGATCGGTTCTGCCCTAAGTGGGCAGACCTGTTGGTTGGCTGGCCGACCAGCCTGGTTGCCTGGACTGACCAGCCCTTGGTTGGCTGGGCCAACCAGCCAAGGGCAGGCCAATAATAGGGTCTCCCTTGGCCCATTTGCTTGCTGCTGCTGCTGTGCATCCTGCAGCCCATACAGCCCCCCTCAAATCACCACCCCCTCATGGTCCAATGCCCCCTCTGTCCTCCTCATATGGTCCAATGCCCCCTCTGTCCTCCTCAAATCACCACCCCCTCATGGTCCAATGCCCCCTCTGTCCTCCTCATATGGGGGCTCACATGGTCCAATGCCCCCTCTGTCCTCCTCATATGGGAGCTCACAGGTGGGGACATTGACCTCCAACATATTTCATCTACATGTTACCAAGATCCATAATATCAAATAGAGATATGAGATTTACTCGTTTCTGGATGGAGTATTTGATGCACTTAGGACTAATCTCGGAATGAGTAGTGGGGACCGTCTTGATACGGATGGTCAAATCGAGAGAGTCAGCCAGACTCTTGAGGATATGCTAAGAGCATACGTTTAATTAAGACAACCTACATGAAGCAAGTGGTTACCATTACTAGAATTTGCCTATAATCATAGAAAACATTCATCCACGTGACGTGCCAGGGATTACATAATCCAGATGCGGAGATGGGGCCGTGCTAGCACTGGCTAAAGCATTACATCTGTCAAACCATGGATAGAGGAATAACTATGCGAATGAAAATATAACTTTCAGAGTATTTCCCATGGATAGGGAAAAAACTATGCAAATGAAAATATAACTTTCAGAGGATTTGATGGAGAGAGAGTTTTCTCAAGATTCCTTCATGTGCTAAGTCCTTAGTTGCATGGCATTGCCCAGTAGGTTGTCACCCCGATATTGTGGACTGGATGAAGTGAAGAAAAAGAGGCAAGATAACCAATAGACTAGAATTACCACAAGGTTGTAAGATGCATCCAATGTTCATGTTTCTTTGTTAAACCATTCTTACAACCAACTGATTCTCTAAATTGACAGAATTGTTACGTTACACATCCTAGAGGATAATGCAGGACATACACCAACAAGAATCTTGGACCACAGAGAATTGATGCTTTGAAACTAGAAGATATCTACAGTGCTGGTTGCTTGGCATGGGCTTAAAATATATCTACAGTGTTGGTTACTTGGCATTGGCTTTCTCTAACTGATGCTGCGTAGGAATCCGGAGAGCATTCCCAAAAAGGATGTTCATTTACGAAAGGGAAGGAATGTTACGTTCTAGTTTGAATGCAACACGACCTTGGATGGATCGGTTGACAGAAGTCTTTAGAGAGACCATAAGTAGTTTGATGTAATCTGGTTGTGTATACTGATGCACATATTGCTTTGGTTTTTGGTTTGCGGGTTATAGGGCCAAACTAATGGGCAAAGGTATGGTTCTGTCAAGATGCTTGATGACGGGTCTAAGAGCACTAGGAGTTCTTAAGATTTCCTTATGCATGGATTTTATTGGCTATAGGTTGTTAACTGCCTAGAGGCAATTAATATTAATATGCATAGCATTTCATAGTAATACCTTTAGAGGGGTATGAGAGTACCCTATGAGGAGAAGCATGAGAATACACTTGGCAAGATGCTAAATTGTGTATGGAGCTTCTAGGGAAAAGGGATCAACACACGTGAAGGTAAGGCTCTGGAAAGAAATACCAGGCACCATATGCAGGATTTTTACTGTTCGGGTTGTGAGCAGTGATTCGCCTTTGCACGACTGCATTGTTCTAATCTCAGACGAGGGAGCTACAGATTGATTTGGTGTATCAGTTGGCTTTGGTTAATCAACCGCTTCATACTAGCCTTCACTGTTGAAGGGATTTGTTAAGTTAACAAGTGTCTATGGGAGCCCTACTTGATTTCTAATTCTCTCACGTTGAGGAAGACTTTGGAATGCAAAGTGGATGCCACCTCACACACCAACTAGCCCCATGGGCTAATTATACCAACCCTCAATGTGGGTACCCCTGTACTTGTTCCCTGAGGATCTTTTTCATATAAATTTCTATTTAATGCCCATCCCAATGCTAGTTTCTAGCCATAAGTCTAGCCCATGGTTCACTGCTCCTAGGTAAAGTCCATTGAAACAGAACTCGACTAGAACAGCTCTAACTGAGACAAAACTAAACTAGTAAAGCCTGATCCTTTCCTACACTGGAATAATCTTTGCCCAATAGTCAAAAAGTACTAGAATTAACAGAAAAATCATAATAAATTATAAATGAGAAGTCACATAAAGTAACCAGATCACTCTTGCTTTGAAGAGGGGACGTATGGCACTCCAACAACACCAGCAAATAAGCCATGCAAGATCCTCCTTATTGAGAGATGAAATGTTAAATGAAATAGATCAAGGTTGGGCATCTAGATTAAGGTTGAGATGAAATGTTAAATGAAATACATCAGAATAGGACATCCCCTTTAAATAGGGATAGGCATGTAATTGGCAGCGTTGTTTATGAGATGATATGAAACCTCTCAGTGCTCTAACCAGATTAATGGGTCAAGATGGGATCTCTCCCTTGTCCAGGCATTCTTGATTCCAAAAGGAGATACCTTGGAGATGGAAAACCAAGGTATCGAGGAAACTCCACTCAAAACCTTCCAAACTTGACACCAAACAGTGGTAAAATTTTGACCACTGAACTAGTGGAACTCAGACTATATGTTGCCAACTAGTCTATGTACAAAATAGCCAAAAGAGAGTTGCTATTCTTTGGTTTGCATAAAATTCCTAAGGCACTCCAATCCTGAGGGAAGATGCCGGTACATTGTCACTGTTTCCAGAGTCCAGACAGCAACAACAATCTGTTCTTTACAACTTCGAAAAAGAGAAACTCGATTCAGCAAATCTGCAACTATATAATGACTATTTTTTTATGCAACTGTTTAGAGACAGAAGGCTGTATGTTTGGAGAAATTCACAAGTTTCCAAGAAGAAATTCCCAAATAAGTGCTCTGATACCATCTCAAAGGATGGAACCTAGGACAGCTCTAACTGAAACAGGACTAAACTTGTACAGGGTGGTTCTTTCTTTAGCTCAGTCTACACTAGATAAATATTTGCCTAATAGTAAAGAAGTAATGGAATTAACAGCAAGAACAACGAATACAATGTGAAATACTGCAGTAAAAGTAAACAAATCACTCTTACTTGGGAGACAAGAGGTGTGTGGACTGCACACCCCAACACATACCAGCCAACAAGCCAGGTGAGAATCATAAAGATGAGCTGAATCAGTTATAAAAAACGTGAAGCAGCCTCAGATTAGTCAGCCGTGTCAGTGATCTCAGTGACAATATTGGATGAAATAATAGACCTGCAATACTTGACACATGGCAGTCCTAATTACATCCAACTACAGCCCTGCTACTAATAACCTAGTAACATACTAGTTTAGCCCTTTTTTAACTTACATTCACTAAAGTAAATGGTTCAATGTACTATCTTTCAATAATGACTCTCATTATATCTACTACTCATTTCATGATTGTTACATTCATTGGCTGTAACAACCCCTACTAAGGGTATGATCACCCATTATGTGGAGGCTGGCTTGCTAGAGCCTAACCCTCAAGATCTCAATGATAGGAACGTCTATGCACACGCATACTCAAAGAACACACACATCTACAAGATATGATTTCACTGCTATGAGAAATCAAGAAGCTTGGTGATAATAACCTAGTAACGTACTAGTTTGGTGCCTGCTAATAATAACCTAGTAACATACTAGTTTAGCCCTTTTTAACTTACATTCACAAAAGTAAATGGTTCAATGTACTATCTTTCATTAATGACCCCCATTATAACTACTACTCATTTCATGATTGCTACATTCATTGGCTGTAACAACCCTTACTAAGGGTATGATCACCATCACATCATTATGTCGAGGCTGGCTTGCTAGAGCCTAACCCTCAAGATCTCAATGATAGGAACGTCTATGCACACGCATACTCAAAGAACACACCCATCTACAAGATATGATTTCACTGCTATGAGAAATCGAGAAGCTTGGTGATGTGCATTTGTGTGACTGTGTTTGTGCGCATGGGTAAGTGCTCCAAGACATGAGATTGAGTGTGACTATTGACTGGATGTGAGTGATTGTGAGTAACTAGAATCGATAGGATAGTGTAAGGGAGGATGTCAAACTAAGGAAGCCATGAGGCTTTAAAAATTGTACCTGGCTCGTGTAATGATAGAGAGAACTTAAAAGTAAGAAAAAATGTACATGTTTCTGTATCCATGGCTTGCTTCCTCCCCTTTATGGTCATGAGCTTCCGCCCTACGTAGCTGCTCTCCCTATCCCCATTTTTTAAACATGGTAATGGAAGCCATTGAGCTCTCCCTCTCCCCATTTTTTAAACATGGGTAATGGAAGCCATTGCTCAACGGGACTTGGCCCCGACCCCTCACATTGGCATTGATGCTTCAAGCTGGAGAGTTCACGGAAGCTTGTATCTTGACTTTTGTCATGTAAGGAGGAGGCTCGCGATGATGGCAATGGCTTGGTATATGGGGTTGCATGATTGAATTAGAGGACGAATATCAGACTAAAGCGATGCTTAAAGGCTAGAGACTCCTAGGGTTTGTGCCAGTGTCCCGTGAGGCTTTTGTGTGCAGCCCTTTTAAGTTCTATTTGTGGCTCAATGGCTGCAAATCTGGTCCTGTTGTAGCGTGTCTCTCGATGCAGACTTGCAATATGTGGAAAATCATGGGCAGTGGACCTTCGTGCACAAGTGATGGGTGCTCTACCCTTGCTTGATGCATAAAATAAATGGAATGAAAGCTTGCGTGCACGCGTGCGTGTGTGTGTGTGTGTGTGTGTGTGTGTATAGAAGGTGTTCTATCTTAAGCAGTTTCACTCACTATACTTTCAAGTAGAAAGTCATTTACCCTTCTCCACTCAGTCAGTTGAACCGTGAATGTGTGAGGGATAGGAAAGCTACCTTGCAAGCACGTTACTCAAAATGACTCAAAGATGTGCTGTTGAGTGAACTATCATCCAACAGAGGGACCCTTCACATTTCAGGTTGAGTTCATACGTAACATTCCCAGGTTCAGGCAATGTCTCACACTGCCAGTCCAGTGTTAAGGTTGCAGAAGCACTGTGCATCGACACTTAAAACAATCCATCTTTGATCGGAAAACTTACTGGAAGCGTGCATTTTTAAGAAAGTCATTGCCTATAATAAATCCAGAATTTGCTGTTTTGTGAAGTCAAATCCATTAAGACCTCCAGCATCGACACAAATTGAATACAAACACCTCAATCTGGCGGCACAGCTATTAGATTTTACATTAAACTTTAAAGGGTGCGATAGGAGCTAAAAAACAGAAACACACGTCGACAATAAAAGCTCAGCTCTAAAGCATATCACACTTCCTTATTGCGTTATGGAATCTTATCACCCTCGTATTATGCTTATTTATGGACTGGCGCCTTGAACTGCTGTTTTCCTAGGTCAGTGGTACAGCTGTTCTAATCTTCTAGTTTTTGGGGTAGTGGGGTGCGAGATTGCTTGGGGGCGATTTGGCGAGAGGAGGAGGTGGTGGAAGGCGAAGGAAGAAAGGAAAGGGAGGGGATAGAAAGAAAGGGAAAGGGAAGGAAGAGGTACCTGGGAGAAGAGGAAGCGATCTGGAAAGATGGCTATGGCGATGGTGAGGAAGAAAATACAGAAGTGTCTGATCAAATATTAAAGTAGGTATTAAGTAAACGGGCAAATCATGCGAGTTTTACAAGCAACTGCTTTTTTCCTTAGCTGGACCGCCTTTCCACGTGTCATCCCCTCCACCCCTCCACGTAATCCCCCCTCTTCCACCCTTTTTCCTCTTCCCCCTTTACCATCTCACTCGTTGTGGTCGATCCCACTAGCACTCCACCGCCTTGCCTTGCACGTGAAAACAAGAAGTTTGTACCAGTGTTCACCAACACCCTGTAAACTACATACACTGAGCCATACCATATTCTCGTTTTTTCACTTGTGAATATTACTCTCTCGGTTTTGTAAAATCTGCAAGATTTCTCGCAGTTTAGTTATATTTTGGCTCGAAAAGTTTGCTTCAAAAATTTTGAAACCCAGATTTTGTGATTTGTTGACAAAATTATTTTCTTCGAGCACTAGGTTGTACTCAATCACTCTGTGCACTGAAAAGCACAGGCATGCATTATAACACCAAGTAGCTCACCATAAACAAATCGTGTGGGAGTAGAGCTGAGTCATTAAAGAATTAGCAAAGCTCAAAGCATTTCCACTACCACTACCTTAAAGGTTGTGCTCATAAGGAAGATCCTACAATCGTTCAATATTTCTCACTCAATGTATAAAAGGTGGTTGGTTTTTTGACTAAATAAGGAATTATAACACTAGTACCTCACTTGTGATCATAAGTGTTATGGAAAAAGATCGCTTAGACATAGACATGATGGTACTAAACTTCAACCTAAAAAGGGAGTAAGGTCTCTCTTTCACGTAAATAAACCACATGTGAGCTTGTTAAATAAGCATGTACTCGATTGTCATTTGCCTTAAGTTATGAAAGAACTTTGGTCCTATCAAAAAGAAAAAAGATTGGACCACTATGCTTAAAGTCCTCTGCTACCTTCTCCTCCTACCACTTGGCCTCATCCCCCCCTTTGAATTTATCTCGGAGTTTGGTGACAAATCTACACACACATCAATACATTAGCATCTTCAAGATGTTTTCAACAAATTGGGCTTGATGGGTGGATTTATGTTTAGGAAATCTCCTATCACTTCTCTAAGATGACATGTATTATTTGTCCTATTTGCAAAGATGTATGTGTCCTTTAAAGACTTTATTTGAAAAGAATCTTGTTGGACAAATAAATGTCAATGGACAATGAACTAGTAAAGCCTACAAGATGTGATATGTTGTTTGTCTCTAGCCTAACGTGTGTCTCATTTCAACTAAAGTAATATAGTCTCACGTGAGATCATCATGTATGTTTGTGTATCCAATGTGTAGAAACTAGAAAAGATGTTAGAATAACTTTTTGCAAGCGTCTTATAAAACACATTTTGAGCTCTCAATGCATGTTCCTACACCTAAGATAAAGGAATGTTGACCCCTAGATACTCTCTCTCTCTCTCTCTCTCTCTCTCCCCCCCCCATTGCTTGCGTGCACCCGTATGCACCATATATAGGTACCATACGTGCATGCATACATACATACACACATACAAACCTACATATGTAGATACCATACGTGCATACATACATACATACAAACATACATACATGCACACATACAAGCATGCATACATATATACATCGATACATATATGTATGTATTCATGCATGCATGTACACATACATGTACATATGTATGTATGTGTGCATGCATGCATGGATGTATGTATACATATATGTACGTACTACGTGTGTGTGTGTGTGTGTGTAAGATCTATCTATCTATGACACACACGCACACACAATTTCCATCATAAATCATAGCATTAGCAAAAATCTCCATCTTCAATATCTACATAAAGGCCTCTACATTTTAACGTGTCTAATTCATGCATAGCAACATGCATGTGTGCACTTTTTGGAAAGAAAAGTGCAACATAAGCACAAGATGAATTTCCCTTTCTCATGTTCATTGCATTGAGAAGTATCCACATTGGAATAGATTCTTCATGTAGGTTTTTGATCATTGTGCCTAGAAGTATCCACATTGGAATAGATTCTTCAAGTTCATTGTGTCTAGAAGTATCCACATAGGAATAGATCCTTCATGTTTTTTTTAAATCATTATTATCCTCATACAATTTAATATCATTATACATAGTGTCACTCAACATTAGTCTTTTCTAGGCTAACTTTACATACCTCTTTTCTAGTCTAATTCTTTACATTATTGACGTTTTGATCAAGCGATCTCTCTCTCTCTCTCTCTCTCTCTCTCTCTCTCTCTCTCTCTATATATATATATATATATATAGATAGTGATAGATAGATCTCATAGATAGTGTGATACATACAGTCTTTACATTATTGACATTTTGATCTTTGTAGCTCTTAAATTTCCTTGTCTTTATTAATGCCAACTATTTTTAGCAACGTAACATGCCAAGTTTAAAAGATTACAATGTAACATTACACATAGGAAGGCCTTGTTTTATGATGCTACATGAAATCCAAAATGTTTATAGAATAAAATTTAAGCCTTTGTCTCATGATGCTAGCATAAAAATAAAACAACATAATGTATGTGTAATTTGTAGTTTTAAAGGGCCTCAACAAGAGATTCTTCTTGAGGATAGATGGCAACATCTTGGATAATGGGGTGCATAGACCGCTAACTACCCTTGCACTTATTGCTGCAAAGTAAACCATCACCGGGTCACTTAGAAATGGTAGTCTACACTACACACCTAGAGCAAAAGCAAAGGATGAGGCACAACGGGATGAACCAAAGCACTGATAAGTAAGACAATAATTTGGCATCAAAATTTTGGCAATCATGCTAGGGAATGTAGTGGTTTGTACGAGAGAAGCCAGTGATGGGAGCAGTTCAAACCAACTCACAACAATGAATGATGGAAACAATAAATGCAAGGATGTGATGTTTGGCAAAGATACTAATAGCAAACAAATAGTGGATCACCAAAAATGAAGCTTGAGAAAGAGGAAGTTGGACGGTGAATGAAGAAGAGACCTAAGACAAGCAGTTAATTTAAAGTCCATGCAAATGTAAAGAATTCAAAAGTCTATAATTTATTACAAGTAGTATAAAATATTGCTTGTTTTAATATTTCAACCTTTGGCACTCTTGCAAACCCTATTTGTCTCTATTCTATTCATAATCATACTTCCATTTCTTCATCAATCTTCTTTGTTTCATTCCTAGGATGAGCAAGAAGAGAGCACCTCATGAGGAAGTGGGAGTATGAACCAATGCGCTTAGAAATCTAGGAACCTAGGATGCACATTGAACAAGAGATTGCCCTTCTATAAATAGATAATTGAACAAGATACTCTTGACTTGAGTGGTAGGATAACATGTAGTTATATGCAACATGGGCACAAACAAAATAGAAAGCCACTATAAAAATCCTTTAATGTGGTAAATTTGCATTAATTGTCTATGTTTGCAATACATGAATAAAACTTGATGCTAATCTTGGTACTCCTCTCACAAGATGTATTTAGGCTTATTATATGCATTAAACACTTATAATGCATTTTCTATGTTTGTAAGGAAAGCCTTGATGCTAAACTAAAGTTGGTGCACCTTCAATAAAATGTATTAAGGCTTATTATATGCATCAAAACATGACCTTAGAATCTATAAAATGAGTAAGTTTAATTTTAATCCAAATAGGAAAAATGCATGCCTATGCTAATTATAATATGTTTACATGGAATTACACAAGCCATATCTTATTTGAGCTTATTAAATTTTATATTTAAGGGCACATACCCATGGCATGAACATTTTACATCCACACCAAAATTATAGAAAATTTGAGTATGAAACATACAACCACCTAGATCTTAGAGTTTACATATAAAAAAGGAGCCTTATTTGAGGTGAGATTTATAGCTAACCAATATACAAATGAATATAACTTTAGATTACTTTGATGGCTATTATTTTTTAGCCACCTTTGCTAATAGATGTATAGATTACTTTGATGGTTATTATCTTTTCTATATATTTTCCAAAAGCTTATTTTATTCTTTAAACTCTCTCTCTCTCTCTTTCTCTCTCTCTCTCTCTCTCTCTCTCTCTCTCTCTCTCTCTCTCTCTCTCTCTCTCTCTCTCTCTCTCTCTCTCTCTCTCTCTCTCTCTCTCTCTCTCTCATAATATTACATACATACATGTGTGTGTACACACACGCACGTGTGTGTTTGTGTGTGTGGAGGCTCAACCCCGACAACACAAGCAAACTGAGGCTCATGAAAAGTAGGTCTCGTGAACACACTGTCAACCCCGATAGACTATCACCCATGACTACCACTCTTTACCACCTTGCTCAATCTTCTACAATGCAAAATGCTCCAAATGACAACAAAGCCAGAGCCAAAGTACCTTGCCTTTACTAGTGATGAACATGGTCCAGAGGACCGCTATACTAGAGCCAGATACTCAAAACCAGACAGGTCGATCACTACACGCCTTAGGATAGATTTCGGGGTATATAGTTTGTCTAAGGTGGGTGGAGGCAGGACCCATGCAAGCCGGTGGATTTTCACGACACCGGAGCTACGATTATAGACATGTGTTTATAGACATATGATTATAAACATCTGACTATCATCTCCTGCATGCAAGCATGCAGTAGTGTAGTGTAGAGGCTTACAAGCAAAAGTTCATGGTCGTGGGTTCAAACCCCACCACTTACAATCTTTTGATCTGAGTAAATTTGTCGTTTTTTGGTGCCGATCGCACGAGTCTCGCACATAGAAAACGACAAACCATATGCCCTAATATTTATCCCCAGGCTCACTACACACCCAGAGAACCATACTCAGAGGCCGACTGCTACTCCTTACTATGAATCAAAGCCCACTAAAACACACGTACACAACCTCAAAGAAGCACCTTTATGATGAACATAGAACAAAACCAGGGACTTATCAGCTTCTACGGATCAAATGGACTGCCCTGGAAATATGTTTATGAAGCCGGCTCAAAGCATCATAGAGGAGTTAGCCCTTCAAAGTTCCACGAAGGAGAAATGAGCAGAGAAATGAGCTCAAGAACATTACTATCTCAGTTGTCTTTGAAGAATACAAGGTACTGGCTAGGAGAAGGATAAGCACACGAAATATCAAAGGGGTTTATGAGTATAGAAGAGTATTCTCTTTGATCAGAGAGACACCTGAAGAAGCCAAATAGAGCCTGTAGAAGGCTGAAGCTAGGAGGGTGTAGCTTGGTTGACAATAGCTAAGGATGCTCGATGAGTCGATACCGAGAGACCGAGAAGTGGGTGAGCATTGCTAGCTTGAAGAATACACGACAGAAGAAATAGCAGCACACTTTGCTTGGTGGCTTGGACACAGCACAACTGAGGGGCTTGGATCAAAGTCTAAGCAGGAAGCACCACAAGCCTAACTTGAAGATGACTTGAAGAGCAATAACGATGTAAGCCTGAGACAAAAGCCTGAGACAAGAACAAAACCTAAACTATTGTTATAAGAACTTAGAGACGGGGTGGACGCGAGTGAAAGCTTCACAAAAAAGGAACGTCCTCCAAATGCCATTGAGACAGGCTAGTACCAGAAGCTTGAATGTGAGGAATTCATCACGACTGAGGCTCACATAGGAAGGCAAGACCTAAACTTAGAAGCGACTCAGGCAATAAGAAAGGTGACTGCCAAAGCAACACTAGTCTAAACCACAAAGAAAGCTCACATCCACTCTTTCTCAACGTCAAGGAAACTAAACACAGTAGAGAGGGTCATAAAGTCAGCAGCATAACCGATAGCATCTAGCTGATTGCACTTTCCACTAGGTGAAGCACGACAACTAGGCAGAGAGAAGTAGTAGCTTGAATGAAGCACACCACCCCACGGCTGCTAGCAAGAAGAACTCCATCAATCATGAAGTAAGAGCTAAGAGCCTACCAGCTCATTGCAAAGCATTCAATGGCCATGCAAGGGGAAAAAACCCAAAGCTAGAGCTACAGATGATGAATATTCACAATAGCATGAGTTGCCACTAATTATGCTCACATACGAAAGCTAACATAAGAATGCGCAGACACTAGTAGAGATGACAACATGCCTCAACACTCCATAAACTTCAATTATCACGATGCGCCAATCTTCATGCTCATTGGGAAAAGATAAAGTGGCTTGGTTACATAGGGGAGGATAGGCGGCTGAGGGTTACTTCATGGCAGAAACCATGACCACAAATTAATTCATTCAAAACTATACAAGAAATGCCATCACAAGAGCCAACTATGCAAGAAAAAATTACTTGAATTTCAAAGTAAAAATCAAAAGGTAAAAAAGAATCATTAAACACTTATAAGCACAAACCACTTCAAGCATATAAAAACAACTACCTAACTTACACGAAGCATATAAAATCAATAGATCAGCTTACTCTAATTACACTTGTTGTGAAAATTGAAATCAAACATGCTCACAAATTCAAGATTTACCAAAACCATAGAAACCAAGAACAAGGAAACAAGTGGGAGAGAAGAGGAAGAGAGAGCGACACTACATGGGGTCCAATTTGCCCCCCTAGATGGTGGCTCTTACTTCCCATCTAGAGTATTTATAGTTGTAATTCTAAAAAGCAAAGAGCCAATAATAGTACATCCAAAAGCATCCCTTGTTCATTTATAGAGGGATTTGTCAACATAGCTCCACAAGCTTAAAATATCACAAGGCTTAATATGCCCTCATCCACAATTAATTAAAATAAATTAGTCCACGGCTTAAAATTCATTACTTTACAATATAGCCCATGGTCTTTGACAGCCATTAGATACTTCAATCAATCCAAATCACATTCACCATCTCTGTTCCTCATTATCCAACTCATCATCTGTACTCAAGCTGCCAATTATGTTAGCTGTTACAATCAATTGATGAATCATCACACCAACTAATCCCAACACAATTGTACGCTTAATATACAGACATCAAAATACACACCTTGCAACCGATTGCAATGACACTAGTAACACTAGTGACATTAGTGTTAACTTGGAATCACCCACAATACTAACCATCTAGCCTAGCAAAAACAGAGGTAGTTAGCCGTCCCCAACTAAACCCCACAAATCATCCACTAGGACCCTCGCTTCGTCCGATGTGCTACTATGGAATACTTTGCCATAGTCACACTTGAGTAAAATAAAATAATTTCCATAGCAAGAGAATATCAAAAATAAAATCCCGTAACAACACTAGAATGAAATGAGACTACCATCAAATTTACCAATGTATCTTGTTCCTACCTTCCCTCGTTGGTAACTACTTTTCCATCTACTTAAGAAGATCATGACACTCTTATATGTATACTGCCTCCTCTATTAAATTTAAATGAAAACAAAGGGGTCAGAGATGGCCCTAACCAAGTTAATTTAAAATCTATAATAGTAAAAAGAACTTTAGGGGATGAGGCACTCAACTTCCAGTCAATCAATTCTGCATATTTTATTTTAAGTGAAAATGTACTAGTAGATAATTCAAGTGATGAATGAGTGCCACTCAAAATTCGATAAATTTCAATAAGAAAACGTTACTATACTTCCAAAATCCTTGGAAATTTTTAAGTACACATCCTTTTTCTCATGAGATAGAGCATTCATGAGAACACAAGCTTCTAATATACTCATATATACAAGTCACACTCTAAACATAGATCTAAATAAACATATCCTTACCTATTACTCCAAATCTTGTAAAGCACACACCCATTAAATCAATAAAGAGGCTGCCTTTAGAACCAACCATGTTATCCTCTACTCCCTAACCCAGAAAGCATCCATAAGGTAGAAAAAAGGCACAAGCATCTAAAAGGTCAACTCAATATGCTCAAACAATGATTTAAATGCCAACCATATATGAGCATCATGTAGTACATAAGGGCATAGTAATATTTAAATGAAATATGCTTTTGGAAATATGTTTATAGAGCAATATAAAGCGTTCACAATGGATTTGATGTGAAAATTATCCATCATTCACATAGTAAGCATGAAAGTTCGTCGAAATTTATAGAATTTCATAGAGTGGAGTCTAATCTTTCACACCTTATGACACACTCGGTTGTGGTCTTTTGTAGTTGCATTGCAGTCTCCACATTTTTTCTGCATACTAGTTTGGAGTTAGTAAAATGTGCAATGTCTCTTCAATTTTGATCTTGGCTAGTGTGTGTACGTGTACCCACCATTTGTCCCTCATGACAGGCTATTTCAATTATTTTAATTGTGATGATCTATTTCATAATTGAACCACGTTGGGTGTCATTATTGGCCTCTTAGTTTGTGTTTAGCCTGATGAGAACCTATTTGCTTACCGAGTATTGCTTTTGTTTTTTGTGGATCACATCTGGCCTTGGTATATTTCTTCGATAGTGATTTTTTCACTATTCTTATCAACCATGGTATTTGGAAACCATTTGTATGGAATCCTTTTATTAGTTTAAAAATTTGTTTTGGTGCATCTCTTTCATCGTTGCATATGTATGGCAATGGTTGTGATATTATGACCTTATATGAATATGAGCTAGGTATATTTGATTGTTTCCAAATGAACTTTGTTATTTTAAACTGTAAACTATCTCTTTTGTCATACTTCATGATGTAGTAAGTTCCAAAGCTAACTGACATGACAAATAGTTCTATGTTTAAGAAAGTTGTTTGAGTTTCAAATATTCACCCTTGCTCAATTTGGGCAAAGTTTTTTGTTTCTAGTTTTATATCCACAAAGTTCATTGGATATATCCAGAAACGGTTATCCTTGGATAGTTTTGCTAACTTGTTCACAAAGGCACAAACCATTGGGAAGTGTGCTTTAGCCCTTAGGTCATGTTCACACTAGGAAAGAAATTGCCAATCAAGACATTCATGTGGGTGGTTGCCTGGGAAACAGTGAGGTTGTTGATGCACTAGTTGGCTATCAGATCCTTTCTTCCAATAAGGGGCTCTTGGGGCAAAGAAGGCTCATCATTGTAGATGGTTGCCTATAAGACACTTCCTTTGTAACTTTATTGTCTGCAAGCTGAGCTTCAAGAATTGGATAATCTAAATCGGACACCCACACGGGAGTTGCAACAAGATACAGATAGGATTGCAGTGCCTGGTAATGCCATTGGTGATTTTTGGAGGCAATACCCTGACATGCAGTCAAGAAGAGGATGGGACCTCTTTGAAATTTCAATGAGCATTCGCCAAGCGTAAATCACTCCTGACATCAGCAACAAATCGGAGCCACAGCTTGCTTGATGTAGACCAAAGCTACTCAATGAAAAGTACCTCCTTGAATACTTACAAGCTTCATCTTCCTTTCACATGCATCCCACATTTGATGTGGTACCCCCGTTGCTACCGATGGGATGCCTATCATCATGATCCAGATAGTGTAGATGCTCCTCACAATGGTCGTTAATCAATAGAAACTCTAAAATCAAATGGACAAGCCAAAAAACACTCATCAGAGCCTAGGACAAACATGAATCAATTATGAAAGGCAGTTATGACAAAACACTCAAGGAAAGTGCAAAATACATTGAAATTTTAGCAGTAATCCTGGAGGTGTCCCTCACCGGTGATGACCATTTGCCCAACCTCAGCTTCAATCCAAATCAACAGAGAGATGCTCAAACAACAATTCGCCTCTTTCAAAGACCCATATCTCTTCAAGGGCATTATGTGTGTTTGTTTGAAGAAATGGTTGACATTGGCTTCTTAAAAACTGAGCAAGCAATCTACAGTGTTCGTGGATTACAAGGAAAGGATCAACAACAAGCTCTCTCCATCTATCACCACCGCCTTGTAGTAGGTGTTGAAAATCTCTTCCTAGTGGAAGCAAGAGAGTGTATGGGTGAGTGGGTGATATTACGTAAGGCAATGATATGCAGCCTTATGGATTGGTGATGAGGACCCTAATTCTAATCTGTGTATAAGTACAATCACAAGTTGAAGTCACGTTTTGTCCAAGAGACCCTTTCATCTTGTGAGCTTCCACCATCTTGAGCACTCTCTCTCCCTGGCACTTGATCTTTTGACATGGTATTAGAGCTTTAGGCTCTTCCCCTCCCTTCCTATCCTCTTGCTATTCTCAGAGTTCTTTCTCTTCTTGTGCAAGAGTGAGAGTTTGGAAGGTATAATTTAGTTTGTGGGTAGCTTATTCAACTAAAGTTTTTTGTTGAATCCCTATACAATATTGCTTGCACTAAGAAGTTCTCAAACCTTTATTTGTGGCCGATTTGTCAAAAATTTTACCTACCTATTGATTCATGGTGGTATAAAAACAATCATCTATTTTGCCTTCATCTCTGGTTATCTAAGTTGACTTGTTCAAAGGAGTTTTGATTTGGAGAAGACCGACCTTTTGTACTTCTTTAGCAAGCAATTGTTTGTGTTCTAGAAGCTCTAGAGACCAGAATGAGTTATTTCCACCTTGTTTTGGTGATTCTATCACTTGCCACATGAGTTCTTGATGTCTATACCAATTCTATGTACTCTTATAGAGCTCTCTTTCATGTTGCTTCTCCAAATTGTTGAGCTGGTCGAGCTTCTCTATAGCCTTCTTGGGAAGTTGCAACTTATCTTCCTCTGTTAACACTACATCTACTTCTAGCTTTGTTCCAGGTATGTTTTCACTGGAGGTGGAACAATGGTGAGCTTCACTTCAAAGTTGCAAAAGTTTCTTCCTTTTTCTACAACGTAAGAAGAATATATTGCAGTAAAGATGCTAGTAAAGAGATGATTTGGTATTGTAGAGGTTTATGGAGGAACTTGGGAAGAAGCAAGAAAATTTTAGCTTGTATACTGATGGCCGGAGTGCTATTCATCTTGCAAAGAAATTAGCCTTCCATTTAAGAACCAAACAGACATAACTCAGATATCATTTCATTGATCTATTTTGGAGGATGGAAAATTGAAGCTAGAAAAGATACACACTAGCCAAAATCCTGCAGACATGTTGACTAAGGTGGTAACTAGGCAAAAGTGGAGCTCTTGCTCAATTTCAATTGGTCTTCAAGAATGAGGAACAATATGAGGGACAGCCAAATCCAAAGAATTTTAGTGAGTGTAGTAATAGTAGAGAGACTATGATCAGTCTCCAAGTGGAAGATTGTTGTATATGGAGCCTAATCCTTTTTTAGAGATTGTTTTTTGGCCGTCTTTTGGATCCAGGCATGTTTATACCCATCCCATGAAGGGGGGGTGGGGGGGCAATGCCCCCTTGGTACTGTCACTCGGGGGTTCCAAGGGGGGCTAGTGAATTGGTGCATGAATTGCTCATGAATTGTGTGCTCAAAATTGTAAGATAAGGGTATGGCTCACATAGTAGGAGAGCAGTGGATATACTGCTTGTATCTTGTATCTTCTTGCTTGTTGGATAAGAAAAACATAGGACTAGCTATTTCTCCGTGGATGTAGCTCACATTGGGTGAACAATGTATATCAGTGTCTCTGTGTCTCTTCCATTCTGTGCGCATTTTGTATTATGTACTTTATGAATTTTTTATTTAGGCATTGTTTCTCCATTAACGCATTTTCCTAAACACTTGTGTGCTTGAATCCCCTATCACAAGGGCTTCTATCAACACATTAAAGAAGTTCTCATCCTTCCAAGTGTGGGATTAGCCTACAGGGGCATCCTTTGATAGCTTGCCCTATTTCAGGGGTGTAGCCACCCTTGCTACTCTCTAACACTCCTAGAGTCTAGTCTACTACCTATAGTTATCTAGAGTCTTCTTCCTATGCTTCTTGCACTCCACCCTAGTCCAAGTCCCTTAGGAGGGATCAATCCAAGGTGTTTGGGACTCTATCCTCTGACCTTACACATGTCAAGCTCTCTATGGGCATGCTACTCTCTACTCCTGATGGTGCTAAGGAGGGGCTCTGCCAAGCCCTCTCCTACAATCTCATGCCATTTGTCCCATCTGCCTACAATGTAGGCACTAGCCTAGCAGGCTAAAAATCTCAATGCCCTACCTTAGCTCACATTCATCAAGAGTGTCAATTCAATGTTATCTATTGTGAAACGGAAACTGTGGTACCAAGGAATGAAGTACACAAGGTATGGGGTGAGAAAAAGGGGGATTTGCTTAGCTAAAGAAGGAAGAAATGTCTCCCATAGATGGTGATCTCTTGGATGTGGTCACTCTCTATTGCCAGACTCACCTGGATCCAAAACCACACTTGTATGCTTGATGGAGTGAGACCCATGATTTGACCCACTACTACTTTGTCTTGAAATGAGTAAACTACTTGCTTTACCTATTGTTTTTTTGTTGGTGGTGAAAGAAAAACCTTGGGATGTCACGGGTCCTACCATTAGAGCCCTCTAGCCAGACCAAAAGTCGCCACCAAAATCCTTTTCCGCCAAGTCTAAGCAAAAATGCACCATTGTTGAAGAAAGAAAAGGAAAAGAAAAAGGCAAAGAAACATCAACCTAGGTATCAAGTAGAGATGCTGGTCCAAACCCACTAAAGGACTAGCAAAAAGAGGAAAAATCCCTCAATAGCTTGGAACAAGTGCTAGAAACTAGGGCCTACCAATACTTCACCAAAAGGCATGAGACTCATCAAAGTACAAGGCAAAGAACACAACCCTTGAGGGCTCTTGAAAGGTGGACTAGCTTCTATTGCCAAGAACTAGTCCCAGATCCTAGGGAGACTAGAATGTAGCAAATTTCTCCTCTAGGGGCACCACAAAATTGTTGAGGTAAAGGCCAATGGCCTAGTATATACCCCTTTGTACGATACATACATAATAAGAACTTACCTTGATCTGGGTGAGTTAGCACCCACAATTTCGATGTTCTCCCTTTCTTTGTTGCTCTCCGATAAGACCTCCTCTCCATCTAGTATGAGAGCTTGGTTGAGCGAAGCAAACAAGGAGACTGTAGCATTGTGGTGTTGCTGTGCCAAGAGCCCAAACTTGTTGCGTGGAGTCTCCTACTGTCTGTGGGCTACCCCTGGGAGCTATATTTTGACATATACTAGCTCGTTTTTACTGTTTCAGTCATATATATCAGGTTGCCTCGACTGTTCTAGCAATTTATTGCCTTGTTTGAGCGGGGGAGAAATAATATTATCCATCTACCGTAAAAAACGACCTGCTTCTTTGCAATTCCAGCCACTGGAAGTTGCTTTTTTGGGGCCCGAAAGGAAAAAACGTCTTTTGCTTGTGGCAAACTCCAGTTGATCAAAGGCGGCTAGTACATTGAGATTTCAGTTGGGTTTATGCCTTCAAGTTGATGCATATCAAGCCAAAGGTTGGCTGAAAGTGATTGCTTATAATTGATGCATTTTGAGCCTTTGTCTAGCTGAGAAAGTGAGCATAAGTGAGCAGTGTTTTTCTAAAGTTGTCTTGTCTCCCAGGAAGGGATTATTTTTGTGAGTACAATACTCTTCCCACTAAGGGAATTTTGTGGACAACAATTTTCAGAATTGTTGGGCTAGTTCATTGGAGTTTATGCCTCAAATGCTTCAAGAAAAGTTGGTGATTGGCAGTTTGTAGTCTTGTGACAGCAATAAAAAGTGAGCAGGTGACTATTTTTAGAAGTGAATATCAAAGAATCCATGAGGAATTGTCTTGTGAGTTAAACTAAGAAGTTTAAGTTTTTTGGACAATCTATAATCTTGTTTTTGAAAGCGTTTCAATTCAAGATTTAGAGAAAAACTTATGATGCCCGATATGCCCGTGATTTATAGTTTTGACAGTTTATGATAGCAGCTAGAAAAAGTGAGCAGGGGGCTGCTGTCAGCAGTGAATATCAAAAAATCCATAATGAATTTGGACCTGTAGTAAACTAGAAGTTTGTAAGATCTAATGGTTGTCTACAACTTTGGTGTTTACAGCAAAGGCAACCAAATTACGGTTGGGAAGATATTAACAGTTCAAAATAGGCCAAAACTGTTGCAGACTGTTATTACAGTAGTAAAAGTTTGTACGTGGTGGTTTCCAACAGTAGATATAAGGAAATTTGTAAGGATTTTGGACTTGCTATAAACTGAGAAGTTGTAGAGTTTTCTACAAGCTACATTTCTTCAGTTTACACTTTTTGCATCGGAGCTCCCATGCAAAAGCTATTGGCTAGTTTTGGGATGCCCTGAGGTCACTTACAGTAGAACATGTATTTGTGACAGTGACAGTGTGGCTGTTGTCATTGTAGTTTATATTTTTTGGGTTTGAGTTTGGTACATTGGTGCAGTGTATCCTAGTTGTTTTGTCATCCATTGTGATGGCTTCGGCATCAGAGAATGCATTGTTTAACATTGAGAAGTTGGATGGCACAAACTTCTCCTATTGGAAGGAGCAAATCTACAATGTTCTGGTGCATAAGAAGCAAGTAAAGCCTATAAAATACAAAGGCATAAAGCTAGAGGATTGGGAAGATGATGAAGAGTGGAAGGAATTGGATGAGCTTGCATGCTCCACGATCATGCTCACACTTTCAAAATTGGTGTATTTCAATGTGAAAGATACTGCAGGTGGTGCCTATGGTGTGTGGACAAAGTTGCATGATCTTTATGAGAAGCAGAGTGTCGCTTGTCAAGTGTATTGGCTAAAGAAACTCATAGATCTTTGCATGGAAGAAGGGACTTCCATGTCTAGCCATTTAAACGAGTTTAACACAAATTTCAGTCAACTTTCAACTCAGAAAATTGCCTTTGATGACTCAGTCAAAGCAATGTTCTTATTGTCACCCTTCCTGAAAGTTGGAACACTTTTAGGACTGCTATAAGCAATTCAGCCCGTGCAGGAGGCTTGACAAGCAGTGATGTTGAGAGTAGCCTTCTCACTGAGGAGGTAAATAGAAAGAACAATGCTGGAACTAAAAGTTTAAGTGCTCTCAATGTGAGAGGGAGGTTATATTCTAGGGGGAAATACCACGACAGAAATACAAGTAAGTCTAGAAGCAAATCTAGAGGAAAATCCCATGCCAAAAAGGATTTGGAATGCTTCTATTATGGGAAGAGAGGCCATTTCAAAAAGGATTGCTACAAATGGAAGAATGATAAAGGCAAAGGCAAAGCTAATGTGCAACCCAAGAAGGAAGAGAAATCCACGGTCAATATAGAGGAAGTGAATGCCATAAGTAATAATAGTGATGAGGGTGACATTCTTTATGCCTCTATGTTTGAGCATGCTTTTCTTGTGAGTAGTGATGATGCATTGTCACAGAATTGGATACTAGACTCAAGAGCACCTTTCCATGTCACTCCACATAGGGAGTGGTTTACCATTTATGATGCACGAAGGAAAGGAACCGTGAGACTTGGAAACGATTATCCATGTGACATTGTTGGAGTGGGAGATATCCACTTGTCTCTTCCTAATGGTTCTACATTTGTCCTCAAGAATGTTAGGCATGTTTCAAATCTGAAAAAGAGCTTGATAAGTAATTAGCAAAGGGTCACTTGTGATTGCTAGAGGTTCCAAGTATGGAACATTGCACTCAATGCATGTGTCAGGCATAACAGATAATGTAATCAATGTGATCGAGCAGCCATCCGTCTCTTTGTGGCATCGTCAGTTAGGACACATGAGCATGATAGGAACGAAGATACTTTTTGGTTTACAGTATGCTCCCATGTTTAATTTTTCATATTTTAGCATGTGTGAGTATTGCATGTATGGGAAGCAAACGGTCTTCACATAAAAAATCTTTGGGCAAGAAGAGGCTTAAACCATTAGAGTTGGTTCATAGTGATGTGTGGGAACCTATGCCTACTGTCTCATTGGGTGGTGCTTCTTACTTTGCTACTTTCATTGATGATGCTACATAGAAAGTGTGGGTCTATCCTCTTCGGAAGAAGAGTGATGTCTTTGATGCATTTCAAAAGTTCTTAACATTTGCTGAAAACCAGTCGAGCAAGAGTAGGAGAGTATACCTCTCATGCATTCAAGAATTTTTGTGAGCTACGTGGCATCAAGCAGGAGTTGAGTGCTCCTAAGAATCCTTCTCAGAATGGGGTTGCTAAGAAGATGAATAGAACTATTCAAGAAAGGAATATAAGCATGCTTTCTAATGCCGGTCTACCTCATGGCTTTTGGGCTGAGTCTATCAAGACAGCAATACATCTTATCAGTAGATCGCCTAGCAAGGCACTAGATGGGAAAGTGCCATAAGAGGTTTGGTCAGGCAAGCCACCATCTTATGGGCATCTTTGTGTATTTGGCTATGAAGCTTATGTTCATATCCTTAAGGAAAAACACAAGCAGCTCGATCCAAAGTCAAGGAAGAGCATTTTTCTTGGATATGGTGATTCAGGCGAGATGGGATACCGATTGTGGGATCCAAAGGGGCCAGGAAGATAGTACACAGCCATGATATTATCTTTAATGAGGACAAGATGCACAAGAAGCCAAAAAAGACTGTTGAGATACGAAGAGTGGTGTTTCAAGAGGATGGACAACCACCATATGAGAGGCATGCACGACCTATTCCACATGATGCAGAGCATGGATAGCCCATAGATCGTGAGGTGGGAGAGCCACATCTAGGTGGACAACCTCAGGTTATGCAAGAAAATTAGTTGGGACAGCAAGATGCTCATGGTGAGCAAGTGTTGAGACGTTCCACTAGAGTCTCATGACCTCCACAGAGATATGCTCCATCTCTAGACTATGTCATGTTAATAGATTGTGGTGAGCCTTCATGCTTTGAGGATGCTATGTCTAGGAATGACAAGCATAAGTGGGAGAAGGCTATGCAGTCAGAGATGGATTGTTTGATGAAGAATGCTACTTGGGATTTGGTTTATTTGCCCAAAGGAAAGCATGCATTCCCATGCAAATGGGTTTACAAGCTGAAGATGTCTCCAGCAGATGCATTGCCTAAGTATAAGGCAAGGTTGGTAGCCAAGGGTTTTAAGCAGGAGAAGGGTATTGACTTTGATGAGATTTTTTCCCCAGTGGTGAAGATGACTACGCTTCGTATAGTGCTTGCATTGGTTGCCAGAGAGGACATGGAGCTTGTCCAAATGGATGTAAAAAGAACTTTTCTAGATGGAGATCTTCATGAGAACATCCATATGCAGCAGCCAGAGGGGTTTGTTGTACAGGGCAAAGAACGGATGGTATGCAAGCTTCAAAAAAGTCTTTATGGGCTGAAGTAGGTGGGCTGAATCAGGCTCCTAGGGAGTGGTACCATAAGTTTGATGCATTTATGCGATCCCAAGGGTACACACAGAGTGAGACAGATCATTGCCTCCACACAAAGAAGGCATCAGATGGTAGCCTTCTTATTTTGATTTTATATGTTAATGACATGCTTATTGCTAGGAAATCTACTTTGGATGTGGATGCCTTGAAGAAAAGGTTGCATGAGACCTTTGACATGAAAGATTTGGGTGATGCCAATCACATACTTGGCATGAGGATTGTTCGGGATAGGAATAAGAAACTCCTTCATTTGTCACAGAAAGAGTACATTAGCAAGGTACTTGAGCGTTTCAATATGGAGAGGGACATAAGTACTCCGTTGCCTCCATATGTGAAACTCAGCCAATTGGATAGCCCTAAGTCAGATGAGGAGGAGGCTGAAATGGCAAAGATACCTTATGCATCCGCAGTAGGAAGCTTGATGTATGCCATGGTTGCTACATGTCTAGATATTGCTTTTGCAGTGGGAGCTGTTAGCAGGTACATGGCAAATCCTGGCAAGAAGCATTGGGAGGCAGTGAAGGGTATCATGAGATACTTGAATGGTACAAAGAACATGTGCATTTTCTTTGGGAGGAAGGACACATCTGTTGTTGGATATGCAGATGCTAATTTTGCAGGGAATGTAGACACCAGGAGGTCTACTATAGGATATGTTTTCTCATTCACTGGAGGTGCAGTTTCATGGGTCTCTCGTTTGCAGCCATGTACGGCTTTGTCTACCACTGAGGCAGAGTATGTTGCAGCCACTGAGGCATGCAAGGAAGCTATATGGCTCACTCGTCTAGTGGGAGACTTGAGCATTGTAGGAGAGGTTCCAGTTTTGCACTGTAATAGTTAGAGTGCCATCCAGTTGGCATGGAATCCTATCTTCCATGCGAAGACAAAGCATATTGATGTGAAGTATCACTTCATCAGGGAGGTGATTGAGGACAAGCGCATCCAGCTTGCCAAGGTTCACATAGATGAGAACCCTGCAGATCTTCTTACAAAGAGTCTTTCCTCAGAGTGGTTTGCACATTGTAGAGTATTGATGGGTATCGGATGACATTAGGATGCCCATCTTCTCCCTTAAAGGCGCATTGGCCTTTAAGTGGGAGGTTGTTGGGGTAAAGGCCAATGGCCTAGTATATAACCCTTTGTACCATACATACATAATAAGAGCTTACCTTGATCTGGGTGAGTTAGGACCCACAATTTCGGTGTTCTCCCTTTCTTTATTGCTCTCCGATAAGACCTTTCTCCACCAAAAACACACTACACCTCATTCCAAGAAGCCCCAAAGTTGCAAGTTTCTGTAAAGGGCACTCCAAGGGGTCCACAACCTACAAGGTAAAGGCTAGCCAAATGGATTGGAAGCCCCTCGAACTATTAGCAATTACTTGAATAGCATCTGAGCTATTGTGTGTAATGAGTTGCCTAACAATGGCACACTTGTGATCAAGCCCTAAGCACCTTGAGCTATTATAAAATGCCGTATAGTAGTAGAAGGTCCATGCAAAAGCTTTCAGCAAGGGGTGAACCACAAAACAATCTAAGGTGAGGCTAAAGAGAAGGTGCAAAGGGCACGCTAAGGGCAGGGAGACTAGGCAAAGGCAAGAAGCTCAGGTGATGGGACAACGAGGAGAAAGTCGGGAGTAGATCATTCCATGTAGAGACTACTACATTAGTTTACAATGCCACAACATTTTCTTGGATGCCTTCACCATGCTACAAATCCCTATGAAAGTAGTCTAGCATGAGGTCCCCCCTCATGAAGAAAATTCCTAGCAACCACCTATAAGTGCCAACATTTTTTAGGAAGACCCATTACTGCAATGAACACAAATTTTGAGAATAAGAAATAAGGTCTCCTTACTTCAAAGTGACCATCGACCCCTTAGCTTGACCTTGCCATTATCCAATCAGGTAACTCCTTGTGGCACTTGCTTAGAAAGTTTGAGTCACCCTCAAAATCGATCGGATGGCTAATTGCCTAATATCCAAGGTATCATATATATCGGGCTACTGTTGTGACTAGGTGGAATATGCACAAAGATAATTCCAATGAGTAGCATGGGTGCCTTCTATTGAGATATCGAGCTCCACTCGTGATATGCCAGGGTGACCGTTGTGCATTTATGCCACCTTAGTTAGCTAAGTTTGGTTTGAGACCCACATATAGGGTTCACCTATTCTTTTGTACTTAGAGTTCTTTTGGCTTTCACAACTAAGAAGAGGAAAATTGTTTTCAGCCTCCACCTTTGTGTATATTCCTCCATTGTGTATGTGAGAAAGCTGTAAGTGAGACTCCTTCCTTCTCTCCCACCCTCTTCACATGGTATTAGAGCTCAGTTCGTGGTAAGGAGCTCAAGAAAGCAAACCAGGTTCGCGGTGTCCTAGTAAGAGGATCAATGTTGCTTTCCTTTTTTTTGTCGAGTTTGGGAGCAAATCTCTGCAGGTAGCACAGCCGAAAAGTGCAAGAGTGCATTGTCTCAGATTTGGATGCCCTTCATGGTGTGGCGAGAGGGAAGTATATGTTATGGAAAGGGTGATGCCCTTGGTGAGATTATTTTTTTGATTCGAGGCCATTTCGAGGCCCGTTTTGTTGGCGGAAGTTTTCCGCAGGCACTCAGGAAAGTGCTTTGTTTTTGTTGTGCGACCACTGTTCTGCAGGTTGGTGAAAATTTATCGCAGAAATTACATCGTATGCCTGTGCGTAGAGATATTGGGAGTGACAGAATCATTCTTATTGCCTGTTGATGCATAATCATCACTAGGAAGTGACTATGTGGTCAAATACCACTTTCGTCAGTTTTGCAGATTTGCCCTTGTGAGGCAAAATTTGTAGTGACAGAATATTTGCAGTGTTCTATAATGGCGTCTAATGCTCTTTCACAGATTGTCACTGAAAAGCTTGACAAGAACAACTTCCAAGCATGGAAGTTTAGAATGATTAATTTCCTTTAGGGAAAAGGCTATTGGGAGTTCATTACTGGAGCTAAACAAGAACCAGTTATTCCTAATGTTCCCAATCAACAGGAGTTGCAGGCATTTAAAGGTTGACATGAGAGAGCCAGAAAAGTTATGTACTAGCTGTCTATCAATATTTAAGATCCTATGATTGTGCATATCAGGATGCAAGCATGCCGAAGGAGGCATGCGATACTTTGATAAAAATGTATAGCACAAATACGCAAGCTAGGAAAATGCAGCTCAAGCAGGAGTTGCATAATGTGCAGAGAGAAAATAAGAGCATCAATGACTACCACATGAAGGTAAAGAAGAAGGGCAGGATGTTTACATTAGATGCGGACATGCCTGAATTGAGTGCATCAATGTTTGAAAATGGGACCGGTGTAGTTGCAGATATTGATATCTGGCATAAACGCATTGTTCATATTAATGTACAACAACTTAAATTAATGCAGGCCCAAAATATTGTTGCAAGATTGCCTAAGTTCAAAGTTGCATAAATGCATAAGGTATGTGAAGCCTGTCAATTTGGAAAACAGGCAAGGAAACCATTTCCTAGACATGTTCAAGAGAGTAAGAGGCCATTGGAATTAATCCACTCTGATGTGTGGAATACTAAAGCTGCATCTATTGGAGGCTGTCATTATTTTGTCACTTTTATTGATGACTACAACAGAAAAGTTTGGGTGTATTTAATGAAAAAAAAGTGAAGTGTTCGGGCATTTCAAAGCTTTTAAAACTATGGTTGAAAAAGAAACAGGCCTGCAAATAAAATGCCTAAGGTTTGATGGAGGGGGAGAGTACCTCTCAAATGAGTTTGCAAGTTTCTTGTAGGAGCATGCCATAAAGCAGCAATATTCATGTAGTCATACCTCACAGCAAAATGGACTTACAGAAAGGAAATATCTCGTGCCATGCTCAACAAAAAAGACCTACCAGATTATTATTAGGCTGAAGCAGTTGCCATAGCAGTCTACATAATGAACAAGACTCCCACTGGAGCAATACATGGCATGATGCCAAAGGAGAGGTATACTGGTAGGAAACCAAATATTTCTCATCTGAAAGTTTTTTGGTTGCATTGCCTATGTTCATGTGCCAGATGAGTTGCGATCCAAGTTGGATCCAAAAGCTGAGAAGTGCATCTTTATTGGTTATTCTCTACAACAGAAAGGGTATAGATGCTATAACCCTTCTACTTGTAAGTTTACAGTGAGCAGAGATGTTATGAGATAAGCAGTTGGTATAAACTAGTAAATGTGATTGATGATGTAGATGCACAAAATGGTAATGTTGCATAGAATTCACAATAGCAATCACAAAATATTAGTGGACCTGTAGTGTCCTCTAGCAGTGGTTCACATACTTTGCCATGAAAAGGCAGATTGAGATCAGGAGGATCTCTTCAAAGCAATGTATGCAAGTATCACGAAAAGGAAAAGAGAAAGTAGATCAGTCCATGGTTGATGTGAATGCAAGTCACTCTTATGTGGATGGTGAATCCAGTGGCTCAAAACAGAGCCTTGATGATGAGTTGGGTATTCCTTCTATTGTTACACTTGTAGTAAGGAAGACAAGGGATGTTTTGAGAGTGCCTGGTAGTGAGCCTATTTTGCGCAGGTCTACTGAGCTAAGTATCCTATGGATACACTGAAATATGATGGATTTACAGCCATTCACTATGCCTATATGGTCAAAGTAATACATGAACCAGAACCCACTTCTTTTGAGCAAGCCATGGGAAAAGAAAAATGGGAAAAAGCCATGGATAAAGAAATGGATGCTTTGGAAGCAAATGCTACATGGGAATTGGTGCCTTTGCCTAAAGACAAGAATGCAATTGGTTGCAAGTGGGTTTATAAGGTGAAGCACAATGCATATGGTTCTGTGAACAGATACAAGGCAAGATTAGTTGTCAAGGGGTATGCACATACATATGGCATTGATTATGAAGAAACATTCAGTCCGGCTGCAAGGATGGCAACCATAACAGCATTCATTTGGGATAACATGTTGTAAGACTATTTTAGTTCCTTTGGAGCAGAATGTGAAGTTGAGTGCAGATGCAGGTGAGCTTCTGGAAGACCCTACTATGTACAGACGCATAGTAGGAAGTTTGATTTATATGACTATTACCAGGCCAGATTTGAGCTATGCTGTTAGGGTGGTAAGTCAGTTTATGTAGGCTCCAAGTAAAACGCATTTGGATGTAGCTAGACGCATACCGAGGTATGTGAAGTCCACATTGTAGTATGGACGATTTTATGAGACAAGGGTTCAGATACAGTTGCATGGATACACTGATGTTGTTTGGGCTGATAGTATTTCTGATAGACGATCTACAAGTGGATATATGTTCTCTTTTGGGAGTGTTGCAATCACTTGGAGCAATAAGAAACATCCTACAATTGCCTTGTCGAGCACAGAGGTTGAGTACAGGGGTGCAGCGATGGCTGCATGTGAGGCAGCTTGGTTGCATTAGCTACTTTATGATATGCATCAGTCTACAGATGGGCCAGTTGTCATTTATTGTGACAACATGAGCAGTATACACTTAGCAAATAACCTAGTCTATCATGCTAGAACAAAGCACATTGAGGTGTATTATCACTATGTGTGGGAGAAGGTTCTAGTAGGTTTTATTGATCTAGTTTATGTCAGCACAGAGGATCAGGTAGCTGACATATTCACAAAGGCACTGGGTGCAGAGAAGCTGCGCATGTTCAAAGACCTGCTTGGTGTGCAAGAATTGGGATTGAGCTCGAGGGGGAGTGTTGAGATAACTAAAACAGTCCCCTTTAGGCTGTTTCTCTTTATCTATTGTTAGATTTCAACCACTGGGCTAGTGACCACAAATCCTAAATGAATGAATTGTATATCATTCATATTGTAGTAATAGAAGATACGATGGGGCGTAATTCTGCCACTCCACCATTACTTGCCCCTCAAGCACTATACATGGCATTTCAAGGAAGTCACAACCACCAGGTTAATATCCTATTGTGCAACCAATCACCACTTATCCTGCACTACCGTTGTGCTATCGAATCTACTTTCTTGCTTTTGATAGTTGTAGCGAATGCAAATACAATTTGCTACTTAAAACTAAGAAGAGGAAAAGTGTTTTCAGCCTCCACCTTTGTGTATATTCCCCCATTGTGTATGTGAGAAAGCCACAAGTGAGACTCCTTCCTTCTCTCCCACTCTCTTCACACCTTCACCATCATTCCAAGTTAGATATACCTTTTTGAAACCTTAGATAAGGCTAATTCTTTGTTTTTTTGGATGTCACCTACTCAACCCTAGCATCATCTATCTCAAAGTAATGTTTGTCAATCTCAATACAGATCGTTTGATGGAGTTCTAGATTGTGGATTCTTGTGCACTTCACAATGGATGGAATATGCATGGGGTTGCTTAATGTCACAAAACTTCCATTGTTAAGCAAATAATCATTTGCCATCATACACGCAGTCATCACTAGCTCTTCCAACCACACATTCTAAGCTGGCACAATGGGATAGCCTAGATCCATGAAGAGAGAAGTAGGAAATTTTACCCATACCAGGACACAACCCTACACTATAAAGATGGGGTTCACAATGTTCTCATGCTTCGCTAGCCTTGCAACAAATGTTGATAATTCTTGGGCCCTCTTGCAAAGTATCACAAAGTTTAAAGGTCTACTCTTATGAATTCCTACATGATACACAGCAACAACCCTTGTGCAAATTATTTACAGACTCGTGGACCCACCAAGATTTGTGTCTACCACAAGAACAATTCTTTCATCCACCCCCATATGTTGTGGATGAATGTCCTGAAACCCTAGTTTAAATAGAGGAAAAGCATTAGAATCAAAACATTAATAATATTATAAACACCAAACAAAAGTATAACAAATATTATTTTAAAAGAAATGGCCAAGTTGGATGACTCCCCTTGGTCTCAAACTGCAATAGCACAATGTGTTGTTAGTAACACACACGCACACACACACACACGCATGCACGTGTGTGTGCACACACACACACACACTCACACTCACTTATGTAGCTATATATAGACTTATAAATTAGGGAGAGGAGGCATGTTGCCTCTCTGCTCACACTCTATGTAGCTACATACATATAAGCATATATACATAAATATACATATATAATAAATAATAAATAAATGAATGTGTGTCTCTTATTCGATCAAATATATGAATATTTCTAAGTACTCGCACAATGGAATTTGAGGAACAAGAAGTATAAAAATAAGTCATTCGTTGTAAGTAAATAGATTGATGTTCTGAGAAGCTAACCTGTTTGATGCTCATTCTTAATCACATGGACAATTGAGGAATTGAAAGACGTAGCGACTATGAGATTGAAGGACAACAACAACGTTGTTCATATTGTCATTGTTCAAGTCACTACATGTTACTAGTCACAATAATGATAGCTTCCATATTATCAAAGGAAAAAGTTACGATGTCATGCTAGCAATGCCCTTATTAAAGTATTTGCTAGTTTTTATTTCCCCAGAAGTGCCAATCTTTGGCCATTATTAACTTGGTAATAAAAGCGATATCCTTGACAAATATCTCAACCAATGGAGCTAGGAGCAAGGTACATAAGCCTATGTAAAGTATACGTCCAAGGTCACATAAAACCTCATGAGTTTAGAAAGGGGAAAATGTGGTTTATTCATGTTCTATTCCCAACAGAATGACAAGCTCTAATCCCATAAACTCTAGTTTAGGAATTAAAAATATAGGGATGATAAACTCTTCTAACGGCCTTTTCCCAAATGCCCTCATGTTATGTTAGTAAAATTAACATAACTAATGAGTTAATTACATTAAAGTTCACCGCAAAAAGTGGTTTTAATAAGAAATTTCAGATCTTTTTTTGCACACAGTATGAAGTCCATTCTTTAAGCTTACAAGCATAGTGGTTTCATCTTTCAAGGGCTTTCAAACCAGTACCCCTACTATATAGTCTCAATATGATCTCAACACTTAGAGTTACATACCAGTCATCTTATATAAAATATCATTTACTTAACAAAAAACTTATTTAAAGTATCATTCTTTTAAGTATGATTGAGTTAAACTAGTGTATTTCAAGGGGGTTAAATTTTCAAAAAAGATATGCATTCCCAAGATAATCTTTAACAAGTCCTTGATTAATTGGGAATAGGCTTGAGGTCTCAAATATCCCTCGCATTGGAGTTCATTTATTAGCACTACCTCCATAGGGGGGCCTTGTCGGTAAAAAATGGTATTAGCCCATGGGGACAGGGTGAAAGGGGAGGGGGATAGATTGGGGGAGGTAAGAGTGCCACATGTCCCTGGAGCGTGGCCTTTGGGAATTTTTGAACCGCCATTGAGATTGTCTAAAGGTCGCCCTCCTGTGCATCACTGCGCTAGCCTACGAATGGGAGTGCGCGGTTTAACCTCACTACACCTCATCAAGCTTTGCCCTTGGTGCTAGGAAGGAAGCGTGTCCCGCACAATAGTTCCTCGTTGTCCCGCATAGCAATCTCTCCATCACATTAGTTCCTTGCTGTCCCGTGGTTGATTCCATCCACAGGTGGAGCATGATGGATTGCCACACGGAATTGCTAGCTTGTCAAGGGCTCCCACACAATGAATCATGGAGGCTTGGAGCATGGTAGTGTGATGTGTGTCTAGCTCTCAACATGTGGGTAGGGTAGATGAGACAGGAAAGGAGAGAGGCACAGCGATAGGGGGGGCGACGAGGGTGTCGAAGCATAGGGCGGAGAGTTGGGAAGGGGGGGTGGGGCAAAGGGGATGCGGATGTGGGGAAGGGGGCAGAGGGGGTGATCAATGAGAGCAGAGTAGGCTCATTCCATATTTGGATGAGTGCAAGCGAGGGGGAGTGCAAAGAGGCGAAGGGAGGCAAGGGTGAGGGGAGGCAGGGGGGAGAATGATTAATTAAATGAATATAGATAAGCTTAGGGGCTAATAAAGTATTACCAATTATTATTTTCCAATGAATCCTCCAAATTCTTGGAGTTTTATAGATCAAATGCAATTGTTCAATGCAGAAGCAATTGAAGCTCAAAATTACAAACTTAGGGGCTAATAAAGTATTACCAATTATTATTTTCCAATGAATCCTCCAAATTCTTGGAGTTTTATAGATCAAATGCAATTGTTCAATGCAGAAGCAATTGAAGCTCAAAATTACAAACTTGGTGGAATAAATCCCCCGTAAATTGGATGGTAGATAATGAATTTTTGAATGTAGAATACCCATTTAGAGGCAACGTTCCAAGTGTAATTAAAAAACAAGATGAATTTCATTCATGTGGCTTGCCCGAGATGGTGTGCGAAAAAGGGGCGAATTGAAAGCTGAGAGAGAGAGAGAGAGAGAGAGAGAGAGAGAGAGAGAGAGAGAGAGAGGAGGAGGATTTCAAGGGGGCAATGAGACGGTGCAACGGAAAAGGGGGTTGAGAAAGAGAGAGAAGGAGAAGAAGAGAAAGAGAGAGGATACAAATATTAAGTGCAATTGTTTTCAGTCGGATTTGACAATACAACAAGCTTAGCAATCACACTAGCTACCTTCTTGTACGATCATAACAAGGTGAATAATATTTAATCATTCATAAGGCCTACCTAAGATAAAAAAAGCAAACAAAAAGGAATCCACTGGAAATGGTGTGGAGGAAGACTGCAGGAGAGAGAGAGAGAGAGAGAGAGAGAGAGGGGGGGGGGGGGGGGGGAGGGGGCGAGTGTTGGGGGGGGGAGGGAGAAAAGGTGGAGATGATGGTGTGTAGGAAGACTTGAGAGAGAGAGAGAGAGAGAGAGAGAGAGAGAGAGTCAATCACTTTAAAGTATGCATGAAGAAGAGAAGCCACATATCAACATATTGTCCAATAGGAAAAATGCAATTCCCAAAATTTTAAAAATGCCTAATTTTTGCTTTGCCCAAATTGCATCATTGCTAAGGCTACCCTCACCAAAAATGCAAATGGGAATTTTAAAAAATCATCAATTTTAGCTTCTCAAAGTGGAACCTTCTCATGGGTAGGCCAAAAATTAGCTAGGTACAAAATTTGCCTTTTGAGAGGCCAACTCCCTTTAAAAAAAATCATTTGCTTTTTTGTTTGCATCCAAAAGCGCTTGGTCACCATTATACTAGGAGGCAATCATGTAGCGGTTGGACTATGGAATGGACGACCTCATGGGCGAGACACAAATCTTTTGAGTTAATGTGTGGGATGACAAAGGATGACTGAGGGGTGGTGTGAACTCTCAGGGTGTCTACCGCTCGTGGGCACGCTCAGGGCTCATGGACGGGCAAGATTGCTCACCCACGGTTTAGATGCATTTATTGTGTCTCATAGTTTGTAAACACGCGAACTCAAACCGAGCTAATCCGGAGATACTGGTGTTTAGAGACTTGCATACCATGTGGGCGGTGTTGCATACCATGGGCACCACCCACGGATCATGGACGACCCCCATCGAGCCCACGGCCCAGGTGCATTCAATGCACGATAGGCGGCTCTAGTGTCATGAGGAGCTAAGGCAAGCTGTGTTACTATTTCTCTCTGTGCTGATCTTGCGTCTTGCTCCATCTTGGCCCTATGACAAAGACCTCTGTCAAAGCTAAGTATGATCCGTCTTCCCAGACTGCTTCTGCTACCCTCGCCCTTGGTCTCGGGGACGTGAAGCTTAAGGCCTCTTGCACCGATCGAACTTTCGACGACGTTCCTAACCTCGCCGGCGTCTCTTTGGGGATCGAGAGGCCTGGATTTTTCATGATTGACTATGATATCCCCAAGAAGGTACATTGTCCAGCGTTGTATGTAAGAATATAAGAATATGTGAGAGAGAGAGAGAGAGAGAGAGAGAGAGAGAGAGAGAGAGAGAGAACCGCAATGCCACTAGCGCTTCTGCCCTCGAATCGTAGTACAAGGTGAGGGCATTCTGTTGTGGTGACTAACGGCGATTTTCAGATCTGTGATCGTCGGTTTTACACGGCTTAGACATAGTCACTTTGTGCCCCCGCCCCCCCCCTTGCCCTTTCCCTCTTCCTTTCCAGTTCCAAGGAGTAGGAGAGGAGGTTGATTGCCCCTCTCCACTCTCTCCCTTCAGGTAGACTTCCTTCATCAGTATTTGTGATTTCAGCATTTTGGCTTTCTAGCTACTTCTGGGCAGGCCTATTGCACTCAATGAGGCTCTCTACAGCTTCATACATTCATGCTTCCACTCAGTGAGATAATCCTAGGAGATTAGCATAGCGTACATGCCTTTTTACATTAGTATCAGTGCTTCATAATACTTCTCGAGCTTGTGGGGTATAGGTTTTGGAGGTCTCCATGGCGTGTGTAACGACACGGTCCAGCAAATCGACTATGATGAATGGTGTACCTTCCAAACGGTATCCACACAAAAGGGATCTACACTAGAAGTCCCTCTTACACCATTTGCGATGATGGCCTCGATGCAAGTCATGCTCCAAATGCACGTCTAGGAAACAAAGGCAATGCTGTAGAGGAAACCCGCCCTCATCATGCAGGTATTACGGCTCCAAGATGCCAATGTTGTAGCAGAGGGTTGGCATCAGGAGGCCAAAGACGAAGGGGACCCCCTCGCCCAAGCAGCTAGGGAAGATTGGGATTGTAGAAAGAGAAAGAGAATGAGAGGCTCAAGAGGGCATCAGAGATGGCAAAGGCAGCTAGTCAAGTCCTTGTTTCTTGGAAACTCAACTTTGAGAGGTATGATGGCTAAACCAAACCCTTAGTTCTTATTGCATGGCTCAACTAGTTTGGAATTTATGTATAGGTGGTCCGACACAAATGGCTGGCAGTTTCTTGCAATGTAGATTTGGAGATATCTAGCTACAAGTGGGAAGAGTCCCTCAAGGACATCTAGACCTGATTTCTCCACCACGGGAATAGTTTAGCGCCTCAGTGAGGTGGCCAATGATCACACCCATTGGTTCGCACATGTAGCCATGTGCTACAAGATGAGGGAGAATACAGTCAAGAAGTTTCTCCATGGCCTTTGATTGCATTCAGTATTATGTTTCAGTTTTTTGGCCAAAAGATTATGACACTGCTTATGAGCTTGCTCGGGAATTTGAGCCCGTCAAGGACCCAAGGCTGCCCATAGCAAAAGCCTCAACGTTTTCAGAGGCAATAGCTCCATGAACGGGAAGAAGTCATGGAACACGAGAACGGACAGCAATCCAAAAAGATGACTTGGACAGTGGCTACGATGGACTTTTGGATGTAAAGACATGTGCCAGGTACAACAAAGAATGTTGCTATTGTTATGTGCAGGGCTACAAGATGCAGGATTGCGGTTGCTGCAAGAGACTTTAACAAGAAGATCGTCTCGCAGAGAATATAATATCATGCATCCTACTACCACACAAAGTTGGGGTACCATGTCATAAACAAACAGAGCGTGCTTGCTGTAGCCAACTCCTTGTAGTGGAGGAGTTCCATGAAATCACACAACTTTACATGAGACAACAGCTCACTTTGTGCACATGCATGCAGATAGAAAACACTTTAGATCTAGATAGAATAAACTCAGATGTATAGCCAACAGGAATACCTAAAGATGTAGAAGCCAGGTACAAAACCTGCCAATACATGTACCAACATAATTGCTGATTTAATGCACCAAAAATTGGCTCCTCCTATTGCCAAGTGCCTTTAGTATGCATGAATCCTGTCAGGCTCTTCTAGGTCTGCTCTCTTGTTATGCCTTGGAAGGCTTATTGCTCTAGCAGATTGAACTCCTAGGGTGCAACCCTTGATGAGGGGCTACATTAAAACGTTACATATAGAAGTGTCCTCTTGATAAGTATATGCCTCTTTGGAAGAGTTGTAGCTCTTTTGAAGGGTTGTGCTTCAAAAGTGTCTTGTCAAAAGTGCATACCCTTTCAAAAGTGTCCATTCATCCACCATCCATAAGTATAAGGTTCTAGAAAAGGAACATGTCATAGATCGTGACACCTCCTCCCATTCAAAATAAGACCTTAGGGAAGAGATGAAGTGGTGCTGTAGAACAGATCATGTCTGATGCTCAAAGTACTGCTGTAGGATGTTAGGGTTTTTCTGCATATCTTCATCGGTTTGCCAAGTAGCGTCAAAATCATCAAGATCACGCGATTGAATGAGAAAGTCAATGATAAGTCAATGTCGTGTCTCACATTGTCAATGCTTCAAAATGCTTTGGAAACAGGAACAAAGTCGTCTTTGATTTTTGGAATGTAATTGCTTGGAGCTGGAACATCTTCATCACTTGGAACATATGCCTTTAACCATGAAATGTGAAACGAAGGGTGAATATTACCCGAGGATGGTGGTAATCCAACTTATAACTAAAAGTTAAGTGCTTCTTTATGATCCGGAAAGGTTTGTAGTATCGTGGCTGCGGTTTGGGAAACACAAACTTTATTGTCTTGTAGTAATGGGGAGCTACAAATACAAGAAGTGTGTCACCATTATTGAACTCATGATTGTGAAAAAATGCAAATGTGTGCAATGCATGCAGAATTTGAATGCCGATTGGCCCTCCAACCTACTCTCTTTTCAGTTCACACATCCATACACCAGTGTTGGCTGAATGGATAGCATTTACTCTTGGTTCTATGTTCATCGTAGAGTCTTGGGATGAGGAGGTAGAAGCCTTACCCTCCTGCTTGGATGCTTTGCCTTTCCCTTTTACAGAGTTGGTTTTGACAATTTTGGCTAATAGAGTAGGACATTTATGCCATGGATGCCCTGGCGTATGTTTCTTACATCCAAAACATTTTCCCTCCTTAATTAGCTTTTTCTTCTCATCGTCAATCATGGAAGGAAATGGTATCCATCCAGGACGTGATTGGCTGTTAACATTTTGTACAATAGCTTTCTCATTTCCTTTGTTGAAGGGTTTACGCGGATTCAATTTCCTCTCGGCTATTTCAGCCAGCTTAGTGAGGTCCTTAAGCGTGGTCGGGTTAAACATTTCAACCTTGTACCTTACTTTTGGGCTTAAGGCTGCTAAATACTTCTTTCTCCTATGTTCCTCACTCTTTTCGGGTAACTCTAGAGAGAGTTTCCAAAATTTGGCTGTAAACTTTGCATTACTTTCATTATCGAACTGCCTAAACCTCTCCCAACGAAAGGTTAGGTTCTCTTCATGCCTCGGTGGCATGAAAGTGGCTTTCAGTTGCTCCACGAACTTAGCCCATTCATGAATAGGCTTTTTTCCTGTTTGTGACAAGGACCACCACATTAGAGCATCCTTCTGCAGATGCAATGTGGCAAGAGTAAGCTTCTCTTGCTCGGTCTTGTCTTGATGGGCAAAGTATAGCTCAAAATGGTGAATCCAATTGAGGATTTTTTCAGCCTCCCTTGCCCCATCATATTTGGGGAACTCAATTCTCTCTTGTGGTTGGAATTTGGACCTCTTAGAAGGGGTACTCAACTCTTCATCCCCGAAGTTTAAAGCCCTCTTAGTCCCTAATCTCATAATGGACTGCTCAATCATATTGCTAAGTTGGAAAATCAGCTTATCAACAGGAGTTTCCTCTCTTCCTCTTGCACTTGGATTATAATCCATGTGTACTGGGTTTTGAGTTGAAGGCGTAAACTCATCACCTTGTTCTTGGCTGGTCTCATTTCCTCTTTCATTACGAAAGGAGAACTCCCTATCAAGAGGTTCTTGAAGGAGAGATTGCTGTAAATCTATTTGTGGGTTATCATACTCAAGATGTGTATAACTCTCACCTAATCCATCCTCTTCAAGAGGGGGTGAAGGTGTTCTTTCTCTCTCTCCTTGGGGTAATGGAGGAAAAGGAATAAGTTCATTATTATATGTCCCTTCCCCTTTCATTCTTTTCTTTTAGTAATACAAGAGAGAAAGTGTCTTGCTGTAATTTCAAAAAAAAGAGGTTTATTTTATAGCAAAAGTCAAGTGTTGTAGAGTTGGTGGTACTTATCCGACTCCCGCTTCGTTTGTGTTGAGAAGACACTTAAAATGACCTCCTTTCCCTTCTCTTTCAAGCTTTTCTTCTTGTATTTCTGCTGTAAACTGGTACGCTCCGTTTGGGCTTCTTGTTTTGAGCGGATTGGAGCTCTAGATACCGTTATAGGGGGTACTTGATGGGATCCACCCACCTTAAAATCTTATTCCGATCCGACTTTCCGTTGGGGAGAACGGGGGATCCCTTTTCCTCATGGTTTAAGGATTTTAAGGGTACATTCACACATTGGGGGGGGGGGGGAGGGGCAATTCACCTCGTGAGGACACCTCGTTCATAGTTCAAGACCAGAAATTTTCAGAAAAATCCCTTGTCTCAGAAACTCGGAGATGGGTCGGTCGTGATCCTCTTCCGCAACTTCTCTTGCGACTTCCGTCGTCTGCAACTATTGCCCTCTTCTCGTCCCGCTCGTGGATCGTCACCGCTCTGATACCAAATGTGAAGATCCACACTCTTCGAAAAATGCAAATGTGTGCAATGCATGCAGAATTTGAATGCCGATTGGCCCTCCAATGGGGAAGAGCGCCCTCGTGAGAGTACTTGTTTCTATTTCAACCTACATGCAAGGTGGGAGAGAGATGACGGATGAATGCAATGTGGTAGAGAGAATGCTACGTGAGATTTCCAATGAAAGAGTGATACCCTTTCATTAATGTCCCTTGAGATCACTCAAGTTCCATCTTCCCATTTACACCTACCCTTAGCTTATTACCCATGCATCTACCATTCAATGCACCTTAATGCACCCTTCCCTTCGTATTGCCCCTAGGATCTAGACACGTGTGTGCACATTTTTATTAATAGAATAAGTATCACATGTTCGAATTCGATGTCGTCTGAAGCAGTGGCTCCAGCTCGACTAGTCCTATCTACTCAGATGACCCACCGCCATAACAAATCGGTCGGTGTCCATCATAAATACAAATACATGTTACACCATTGGCATATAACATAATAATAATGTTTTAATGTCTACTAATCACAGATTAGTGATTTCTCTTGTCATGACAATGATGACATTTGTGTTTATTAGCGGAATGTTTATATTGCTCTTGTGCTTTGCTCATTTGATCCCGAACTTGCAGTAGGATATCCTGCATCTTGAACAACCTGATCAGCTAAAGTGACTCGGTGTTGAAGTGCAAAATTTGTTAGTACTATTGGAGTGAGTCAATAGGCTACTTAATTTAGATGCTAGTTTGGGAGAGACATCAGACTAAAATGAAATTGTTTAGACTTCACAAGCAGTTGTAGCTTGACTGAAGAGATTTTTGATTAGCCTTCTCCTTTAGTGCTAGCCTTCGTCATGGCTGAGTTTTCCCTTCACCTCTGGAGTGCCGACAGAAACTCAGTACGAAGACTTTGTATAAATGGATGCTCAAGTATGTGTGGGTGTGTGGATTTGTATGTGTGAGAGCATACTTTTATACTATGGTCTACACCCACTGTTGGGTGCTGATGACGTCAGTGGGGATGTCAAGAGATGGTTGACGACAAACAAGCTTTCCCCCGACTTTTTAGCTTTCCAAGAAGAGGATGAGTTTGGGAATGTTCCTGGATTCATCTAGGTATATACTTGAAATGGAGTCATGCTGATAGCAATGTGGAAAGAGTTGTTGTATGCGAACTCAATGAGTGGCAAATACTCTCCTGTTCGAGTTTTGCATGTTACCTCCCCACCTGTGAGCCCCCAAATGAGGAGAGCATGGGGGGTGTGTACCAACAGAGGATCAAAGATGCCACGGGGCAGCCACAGGGTCAGAACTGATAGCATTGGCAGGGCTGCCACATGGGCGGCATGCTAGCTGCCATATGCCATGTCAGCAAGGACTGCAAAAAAGTCTGTTAAACGACTATGACTGGAGCAGCATCAGTCTGGAGCAGAAGAAAGCCTGCAAGGACAGCTAGATGGAGCTGTCAGGGCCAGGTTAGAGGGCAGCAAACAGTGCTGCAGGTCTGTACAGCATCCAAGACTTGGAGCAGTTTGGAGCTGATCTGGTGGTCAAGGCAGAGCAGAATCTAGGCGTCTGGAGCTGGACTTACACATGGCAGCAAGGCGCCTGTTTGAGGGACAGTTTGGAGGTGTTCTGCAAGTCGAGGCGGACTAGAAAGAGTGTGCAGACAAAGCAGCTGAAACTGGCCTTCAGTTAAACTGTAACTAACTTAGCATACACTTCCTTTACAGCCACATTGCAACATTTCCAGCCATTCCCATTAGTTAAATTCCACTTAGAAACAACTTAAAACAAACTTGTGGTGAGGCTGGAGTGCCCCTGCTCCGAAACCAAATACCAAGAACACCAATTGGCCCCAAACACTTTGGCGCCCCTTCCGGTATTTAATTAATTCTTCAGGTAATGGCAATTGTGCAATTACATCAAGGGCTCACCCTTGCACTCTGCTACACTAGCAGTCCACTGCCCAAACCAACACTTGGCATTAGAATGCATCCAATTCCCAAGTGTCACTAGAACCCAACTGTTAATGCATAGCTAAGGCATCCCACACTGACTGTGCCCCACTGAAAGTGGCAATGCATCAACACTGACCTCAGCAAATGATCAAACAGCCTCAAGCCATAAGAACTGCAATACATTGTCCCTCTAGCACCTTTCCATGTACACCCTCTGTGGCTGGGTGTCTGTTACAAGCCTAGAGAGAGCGCCACGAAGCAAGCAGAAGCAATAACAACTTCAAAAATGACAAATGCAATCGAACAGGAAGTCATAATATCCATACCCGCTGTCCATGGAAGAGGGGAAAGCCGGTGTAGAAATGACTCCCAGCCAAGGGAAAAGAGAGAGAGACAGATTTTGGGAGTTGAGAACAGAAAGGAGAGCAAGGCTCACGGGTGTAGAGGTCTGAAACAGGAGAAAAAAGCTAGGACATCAGGAACAGGGCCTCCGGAGGTGCACCAGCAGCCCGCACAGCTTCTAGAAGCATTCTCGGGCTGCGTGCCAGTTGTAGAAATCGCCATACAGCAGCAAAAATGAGCGTCAGACTGCGTGCCAGGGGTTCTAGAGCAAGGGAGCAGCCTTGGGATGCGTGCCAGCAGCAAGATCATGTCCCAATGCAACAAATTCAGCTGCGTACTGCAAGGAAACAGGTTCGTACAGCCATTATGTAAGAAATCCTAGATTTACTATATTTAGAACTGTGCTAAGGAATAGAAAAGAGACTGAGATAGCAGAGAGCAAAGGAATAACTGTATTGCTTGAATGTCTGTAGGGTGGATGTGATTGTCATCCATACAATTTGGCCTCTCTTATATAGAGAGTGAAGAGTCACACATGAAAAGGTGTGAACTCCAAAGGGTATGTGCATGAAGAGGTGTGTACCCCTTGTGAAGGGTGTGACCCTTGATGAGAGGGTACATTACAATAGGAATGTCTCTTCATTAGAATGTCTCTTGTGAAGGGTTGTGCCTCATAAGGAAGTGTCCCGTCGAAAGGGCAAGTGTCCCGTCGAAAGGTCATACCCTTCCACAAGTGTCCATTCATTAAACCATCCATAAGTCTAGAAAGAGAAAGGAATAAGTCACAGATCGTGACATCCCCTCCCACTCAAAAGAAGACCCTGGTGGAGATAATGAACCGATGTAGAAAATATCATGGTAGATGCTGAAAATACTGCTGTAATAGATCAGGGTACTGCTGTAAGTCTTCATCGGACTGCCAAGTAGCGTCGGAGTCGTCCAGATCTCGCCAAAGAACAAGGAATTCCGTGATAAGTCGATGTCGAGTCTCTCGCTGTCGATGGTCCAGAATACGCTCAGGAATAAGGAGAACATAATCGTCTTCAATTTCTGGGACATAATCACCTGCAGGAGGAACTGCTTCATCGCCGGGAATGTACGTCTTTAGCCAAGAAATATGAAATGTTGGATGGATTTTACCCCATGATGGTGGTAATTCCAATTTATAACTTAAAGGTGAATTTTTCTTGACGATCCGGAAAGGTCCATAGTATCTGGGTCGCAACTTAGGAAACACAGACTTAACCGTCTTATAGCGATGTGGGGCTACGAATAATAGCACCATGTCACTAGTGTTAAATTCCAGGTGACGTCTATGTTTGTTGGCAGACCGTTGATACCGCTCTTGCGCTTTTCGCAAATGATCCCTGACTTGCAGTAGAATGTCTTGCATTTCTTGAACCAATTGATCAGCTAGGGCCACTCGATGTTGAAGTACAAAATTTGTTGGTACAATCGGAGTGTGTCCATAAGCTGCTTGGAATGGAGTCATGCTGATGGCACTATGGAAAGAGTTATTATAGGCAAACTCGAGGAGTGGTAGATACTCTTCCCAGGCTGCGAGGCGTGACTGAACATAATGTCGAAGCATTTCTTCCAGAACTTGGTTGACTCTTTCAGTCTGTCCATCTGATTCTGGGTGGTACAGCTGAACTGAACAGTAGAGTAGTACCCAAAGAGTCGAACAGTGAAATCCAAAAGTGACTGGTAAACTTAGGATCTCTGTCGGATATGATATTCTTGGGTAATCCATGGTGTCGGAAGATATGTTGTATAAAGAGTTTGGCTATGTCCGGGGCCTGTGCACTGCTTTTGCAAGCAACAAAGTGTGCCAATTTGGACAAGCGATCAACAATTACCATAATCTGAGTGTTACCTCTGGAGGATCGTGGTAGTGTTGTAATGAAATCCATGGAAATACTTTCCCACCTTTCAGTTGGAACTGGAAGAGGCTGAAGAAGTCCTGTTGGAAGTCGTCGACTTGCTTTCATTTGTTGACATGATAAGCAAGATGTAACCATGTTGATGACATCTCTTTTCATCTGAGGCCAGTAGTATGTTGCACTGAGTAACCGATAAGTCTTATTGATGCCTGGATGGGCAGCATAAGGAACTACATGATGCTCTTTTAACAGACGTCGAACATCCTTGTCATGTGGTACACAGACGCGATCTTGATAATACAGAAGGTCGTCCGTATAAGAATAGGATGAGAAAATCTTCTGTTCGGAAGTCGAAGGTTGATCTTTGGAAAGAACCTGTACTGCGGTGCCGAAGTCTTTATCATTGAAATACTTTCCTTTGAATGAATTCGGAACATCCACAGATAATGTAGAGATTACCATGGCTGATGCTAGAGGTAACCTGCTGAGAGCATCTGCAACTACATTGCGTAGTCCTGGTATGTACTCAATGGTCATGTGAAAGTTGGCCAGAAACTCAACCCAGCGTGCTTGTCGAGCGTTCATGACTGGTTGAGTAAAGATATACTTGAGAGAGTGGTGGTCTGTTTTGACCACAGAGTCGGCACCCATGAGATAATGTTTCCAAGAGCGATAAGCATGTACAACAGCAAGAAACTCCTTATCATAAACCGGATATCGGGTTTGGATATCAGAATGTTTATGGCTGTCAAAAGCAATAACTCTGCCTTCTTGCATCAAGACTGCTCCTGTAGCGATGTCGGAAGCGTCGGTCATGACCTCAAATGGAAGATTGGGGTCAGCAATAGCCATAACTGGTGTGGTAGTGAGTGCTTGCTTGAGTTGTTGGAAACTATACTCTGTTTCGGGAAGCCACTGAAAAATTGCTGTGCTTTTCAATAATTCGGACATAGGAGCTGCGATTTCGGAAAACTGATAGACCTTTGTATGGTAAAAGTTTGCCAATCCGAGAAAAGAGCGGACATCATGAACATTCTTAGGAGTAGGCCAGTTTCGGATTACCTCGACCTTCTTGGGATCCACAGAGATACCTTGAGCTGAAATAACATGTCCCAAATATTCAAGTTGGGTCTTGAAGAACTCACTCTTCTCAATGTTGATGTAGAGAGAATTTGCGCGGAGAACTTCAAAAACTTGGTGAAGATGTTGTTTGTGCTCATGTAGGGATCTACTGAAAACGAGGATGTCATCGAGGTAAACGATGACGAACTTATCGAGGAAAGGCCTGAAGATGTCGTTCATTAATGTCATGAATGTGGCCGGGGCATTGTTTAACCCAAAAGGCATGACCAAACATTCATAGTGTCCATACTTTGTTCGAAAAGCTGTCTTGTATTCATCGCCTTCTCGTATACGAATTTGATGATAACCTGAACGAAGATCGATCTTGGAGAAGTGTGTTGCATGTAGAAGTTGATCGAAGAGGTCATCAATGCGAGGCAATGGATACTTGTTTTTGATAGTGAGCTTGTTGAGGGCTCGGTAGTCGATGCAGAGGCGCATAGACTTGTTCTTTTTTTCCACAAGTAGTACAGGAGATCCGAAAGGGCTGCGACTGGGCCGAATGTGACCTTTGTCGAGTAGCTCGGTGACCTGTCTTTGGATTTCTGCATTTTGAGTGTGAGAAACCCGATAAGGAGGCTTCGACGGTGGATTACTGCCGGGAATAAGTTCGATTGGGTGATCCACTGGTCGTCGAGGTGGTAACTGCTTAGGCAATTCCTGTGGAAAAAGATCCAGGTAAGGCTGGAAAAAAGGTTGGTTGAGGTATTCGGGAGGATCCTTTGTTGGTGTCTCCTCGACTACCGTAACCAACAGAAGTGAAGTCTTTGCTTGGCGTTTACGAACCCACTTCTTTACTTGTAGGGCAGAGGCAACTGGGGTTGAAGGAGAATCCCTAGAACCAGTTAGCTCAATAAGTTTTCCCTGGTGGACAAACTGGATAGTATGGCTGCGAAAGCTGATTGATGGATCATAGTCGTAGAGCCATTGTTGTCCGAGTATGACATCGTACCGAGAAAGAGGCATAATGTCGAAGTTCAACTTGTCCGTATAATGTTGGATACGAAAAGACAAGTTTTTAATCCTGGTGTTGCACAAGAAAGTTGTTCCATTTGCGAGTTCAATCTGATAGTCCATGAGGCTAGGACTGGTGGTCAACCGAAGTTTATCGACCACAGAACTGGCTAGGAAATTATGAGAACAGCCACTGTCGATGAGGATGGTGACCGTTGTTCCACGAATCGATCCTTGAACACAAAGTACTTGAGTGGCCAGGGAAGGTTCGGGGTTGCTGGCAAGGCTCAGGTGGATGGTATTCGCCATTCGAACAGCTTTGCCTTTCTTGTCTTGTGCTGAGGTAGCATCTTCTTTTGGGGAAGTACTAGATTCCATATTAGAATTTTGCTTTGGTCGCTTGGGACAATCGAACCATCTATGGTCGCCTGTACAGATGGTACAAAGTCCTTTTGAGCTGGAGTTGTTCTTCTTGTCAGTGGCCGCACCTTTATGTTGGGGCTGTTGGTAATGACTTTGTGAAGAAGAAGAAACACGATCCTTAGGAGACTGCTTCTGTTGGGATCCAGCAAATGATTTCTGAGGCTTCTGGGGATCTTGAGACTGTCGCTGACCTTGATTACCGAAGTTTTTGCGAAACCTGGTATTATCTTGAGGGCGAGCACCTTTGGCCGTAGGAGAGTTCTGTGTGCGAGTAGCACTCTGCTTCCCTGTGTTGAGGAAATCTGTAATGCGCTCTAGTTTGTACCATCCCTGAAAGAGGATTCGGGCTGCTCCCTGAGGTTGCTTATATTGGAGGGGGCAGGCGAGGCAGGATGGAACCACCCGTGGAAATCTGGTAAGGGAGGTCCTGTCGGAGGTAACACTGGAGATTCTGAGAAAGGTGTTACTGCTCGTGATAAGACAGGGGTAGGTAGCAGAGTCCACGGATCTGAAAAAGGGTAAGGAGCTGCTGTCGGAAGAGGAGGATATCCAGGAGAGGGAGTGCCTTCAGGATGTAAATACTGGCTGGGAGAAGGTACACCCTGTAGAGGAGGATATCGGGGAGCTGAAGGAGGTGGAGAGTACCCTGGGGATGCCGAAGGTGAAGGGTAGAACTCTCTCCAAAAATGAACAGCAAACTCCTGAGGAATATCGTGTTCCGGATATCTTCGTGTCTCGTGGAACACAACCTAAACTGTGCTGAGGAAATAATGTAATTGAGGTGCCTCACGCAGAAGGTAGAGGATGTGATCCAAGTCACTCGGAGGGCACGTGACACAGAAGACCCAAGATGCAAGGGCTCCAAAATGGGCTGGTTGTGCAATTTGAACACGATATTGTGTAGTAGCAGGTGTCCTTGAATGGCCGGGTGAATTACCAGGGGTTGCCATGCTTTAATGTGGATTCTTTCATTTGCTGTAATTTGTTAAAAAGAATCCGTAAAAGCTGATTGGAAAGACTCCACCTGGCAATACTTTAATCTGCCAAATGATTGCGTAGAAGAAGGCTGCAAATCGTTGTCTGGAGGTCCAGGTTGCAGTATTTGTGAGGAGTGCTCGAGGCTGGTCTGGTCCGGGCAGTCAACGGGCTTTCTTCATTGCGAGGAAAGGCAACTGGTGCTGAATTGGCAGGGTAACCATGGCGAAGCAAGGAGAGGCAGCAGGCTGTCAGGAAAAACAGGTATCCAGGGCTGCAATGACGAGGCAAGGGCTGCAGTAAACAGGGACTGGCAGCGCAGGGAACAGGGACTGGCAGCGCAGGCTGTCCGTACAGCGTGTACGGTACAGCCTGTACGGCTTGTACGGTAGGTTGGGCGAAAGTTCCGTACGGATCGCGCAGGGCTGTACGGCTGTTGCGCCGGCTGTACGGCTGTCTGTGCAGAGGTTGTACGGATGCTACGCAGGGTAGTACGGATGGCGCGGGGCTGGCTGCGACAGAATGTACGGAATGTCTGTACGGCTGGCTGCGCAGGAAATCGCGAAATCCGTACAGTTGCCTTTTTTCGTTGGGGGCTGCCCAATGGGTTAGATGCCCCAAAAATTAGTTTGGGGGTTGAGTTTAACCCTAGGGTAGCTAAGGTAAACCTAGGGGTAGGGGATGGGTTTAATTTTTGTCCCTTTTTACCCCTCTAGGTACCCTTTTGTAGGTACTTGGGGCCTAAGAGGTGTGCCTATTCGAAGGGGTGTGACCCTTGGAATAGGTGCACTTGTTCATGAGGGGATGTGTCCTTTTTGTTAAAAGGGGTGTGACCCTGCATGAATAGGTATGTCCCTTTGCGCACGATGGGGTATGTCCCATGAGTGAGGAGTCGAGACTCGTCACCAAAAGGTGTGTCCCATGGTGGAAAAGGTGTGTCCCTTGGTTTTGGGACAGCCCAAGCACCTGAAAGGACACGATTTTGGTCATGTCCATTCACATCAACTTGTGATGTGAGGGAGATGGAGAGGCCAGGATGACTTTAGGCGTTTAAAAATTTTACGCTCATCCTCTCCATCTCTTCCATGCACTATGTGCACGGATATTCTTCTAGCGGCAAAAATGTATCAGGTCAGCGCTAGAAGGTGGGGGGCATTTCCTACAGGCAGGAGCGAATTTTGCTCTGATACCACTGTAAGAAATCCTAGATTTACTATATTTAGAACTGTGCTAAGGAACAGAAAAGAGACTGAGATAGCAGAGAGCAAAGGAATAACTGTATTGCTTGAATGTCTGTAGGGTGGATGTGATTGTCATCCATACAATTTGGCCTCTCTTATATAGAGAGTGAAGAGTCACACATGAAAAGGTGTGAACTCCAAAGGGTATGTGCATGAAGAGGTGTGTACCCCTTGTGAAGGGTGTGACCCTTGATGAGAGGGTACATTACAATAGGAATGTCTCTTCATTAGAATGTCTCTTGTGAAGAGTTGTGCCTCATAAGGAAGTGTCCCGTCGAAAGGGCAAGTGTCCCGTCGAAAGGTCATACCCTTCCACAAGTGTCCATTCATTAAACCATCCATAAGTCTAGAAAGAGAAAGGAATAAGTCACAGATCGTGACACATTAAATGCTTCTGTATAACATTTAATGCAGGTGGTACAATCCGTCTAGCAAGAGTTGAAGGTGCCTTGGGAAGCGTGCCATAGAGAGAGAAAAAGAGATATCGGGGTACATGAAGAGGGAGAGATGATGAAGCGTTCAAAAATATGTACAAAGGGAAGAATGAACATTGAATACCCAACGTTGGATTGTAGGAGGCTTTGGAGAGAGTGCTGCCCATGTGGCACCCCCTCCCTGTCTTCTTTGGGCAGATCTTACCCTAGGTCTCCCTCCCCCATGCTCTCCTCATTTGGGGGCTTACAGATGGGGAGGTGACCTTTCCAACAACCGTCCTCTTGAAACAACAAACTATGCTAACATATACAACGAATAAATAACAATGAAAGAGGCATGAATAGCCCATACCAGATAATACCAGACAACCAGCAATGATGATATGGTCTAGGAGAGCACGTGAGTCCATCCATATATCAATACATCACCTGTATGGAGTGAGTACTACACTCATTGTAGAGATCCCGTTGCAGAAACACGTGCTGTTTTTTGTGGATTTTCACCTCCTAGACAAGTCACCCATCTATTAGGAGCATTCAGCCTTCGTTTGGAAGTGATTTGAAACAGGGCGACCTGTTTTTTTGTTGATTTTCCACACACAGCAGGATAAAAACAGCTTGGCCCACCATTCCAGACCCTGTGGCACGCTGTTCGAGGTGTATTGCAGGACTATTTTGCACTTCTGGTGCTGTATCATCAGTTTGTAGACTGATTTGGGGCTTCTGGAACCCTCTACTTGCTGATTTGGACCTGTTCCAAGTAGTATTGTGTGAGGACAACCCACATTTGGCACTCTTGGGTGCATATTCAGTCCATTTTGAAGTGGTACTTGCTGATTTATGCAAAACAGTAGTAAAAATTAGCATTTTGGTGCATGCTAAGGTCACAATCTTCGAAGGGGAGCAAGTGTGGACAGTGTGAACAATTTTCAGTTCTTGATTTGGGTCATTTTTGGGACATCTAGTCACCCATTTGTTGTTACTTGCTTGGTTTACTTCAGGACAGTTGGGTATATGCCTTTTGTTGATACATTTTGAGCCTCTGATTGGCTGAGACAGCAAGTTGTCAGTGGTGGGCAGATATTTCTTTGCAGTTTGCATCTATATCGCAGAAGGGATTTGTGTCGTGCATCTCTACTCCAAGAAAGGGAAGTTAATTGTTAGTATTTGCTGCAATTTATTTGGCATTCATGGCCCAAAATAATCCCAATGATGTTTTTTGGTGTCCTTACACAGGAGGATAAGTTGGATGGTACCAATTCTTTATGGAGTTTTATGGTACAAAATCTTTTAGTTAGCAAACATTTGTGGGATTATGTCACTGGGGATGAGACAAGACCAGAGATTGTGGTTGCACTTGCCACTCCTCAACAAGGTGGAGGAAGAGGTGGAGGACAAGCACAGGGTGTAGGACAAGCACTAGGTGCGGTTGCTGTAGTTGTTGCTCCCACACAGGAGTAGAAGAGATGGGATTCGCGTGATGCACAAGCACTATCTGTGATTTCTCTTCATGTTAAGAGGTTTATTATTCCGCATATTCGGTCATGCAGGACCTCTAAGGCAGCTTGGGATATTCTTGAGAGGATGTTTGTACCCTGCAATGATGCAAGAGTTTCATTCCTAAAGAGAGAGTTGACTCATACTCATATGGATGAGGGTGACTCTATGTCTGAGCACCTTACCAAACTTCAGGATTTGCGAGAGCAATTGTTGAATATTGATGAGATCATTCCAGATTCAGAGATGGTTACTACCACTTTGAATTCTCTTCTCGAGTCTCATCTTGGTTTTCACACCTCATTGAACATGTCTTTGAGGGGGGTTGGCAACCCTCTCACCTTTCATGAGTTGATAGGGCTTTTGTTGTTGGAAGAGCAGACACGTAAAAATATGGCCACACGTGCAGGTGAACATGCCACGTTTTCCAAGTTAAAGCCAAGGGCAAAAGGTAAATAGCATACAAATCAGCTTGCAAATCAGTCTAAGGCTGATTTTGGACAGCCTTCACAAAAGGCTAAGGGTGATGCAGAGAAGCCCAAGAAAAAGGGGAGATGTCACTACTGCAAAAGCCCGGTCATTACATTGATGAATGCAGGAAAAGGCTTCCCAAGGAGAAGAAGAAAGATTCCGGTATGGTTGTCTTGGATACATCAGCCTCTCATGCACATGAAGGTGATGCTATAGCCAATTTGATTTTGCGATGAGATCATGGCACTATCATTGTTGCATCCACCACTAGTGGGAAAATTTTAGTAGTGGATTTCCCACGTGGAAAACAAAGATGTAGTTGCTCCTCATGAGAGAAGGTTTGGGAGACTCTTTCCGGAGACGAACCGATTGCAATGAGTTCAAAGCAGGAAAGATATAATCAGTGAGCAACATCCATTGTTGGGCTAGGACTTGTTGATTCCTTGGTGCATCACATTTATTCAAACCCATTGCCAAGCAAATCTAGGAGAGACTTGAAAGTATATTTGGCAATAAAATCACAAATTCTAAGGTTTTTTAAAGTTGAAGTTTTATGATGGTTAGAACGAAGACCTTATGGCTTTGCTTCTAGAATAGGACAATATAATAAAAGAAGATCAAGCTAGCATGCCAAAGCCATTTATAGAGCACAAAAATGGAGGACTAATAAGAAGATCCAGTGCCAATAAGGGTCCTTTGTTGCGTGTTGTCCCCCTAAAACAATTGTATTTTTCATGTATTTTGTGAGAGCTTAGTTTTAGGCTTCTCAATCATATCCTAGTACCCAATTAGAGTAAGGGGGGGTTACTGAGTGATGCTCTCAACTGTCAATTGCAAGCCAACTAAGGGGAATGCTGTCATATAGGAAATGTGGACAGTAAGGCCCACGCTTTGCAGTGTTGTGGTGGGGTTTGAGTTGAGTTTTCTCTTTGCGTATTTGGTCTCACTAACTTTGCTCCAGCCTCCGAAGGGGGTTTGTTGGGCTATTTCATAGCTAAGGTGTGGGAACTAAGCTTATATTTGAGAGTGGTGTAAAAGATTGTGTGTTTGGAGTGTGTGAAAGGTTAAGTGACCTTTGAGTCTAGAAGGTCAAGATTAGAATCTTCCTCACTCCCACACCATGTTTCTACAAGCACGAACTAAAGCACACATTTGTCAAGCCATGGATAGGCGCTAGGGCTAAGACTTATGTAGGTGAAAATAGAATTAACAAAGGAGAGAAGGTTTTTCTTAGGATTCCTTCCCACACATAGTCCTTGAATACATGAGAATGCATGAAGTTATCACCTTGATATTGTGGGACGTGGTTATTTCTAAAAAGAGAGGCCAAGTAGCCCATAGATTGGAATGTGATGTAATGTGTTTTCCATAAGCGTGGTCAAGGGCCAAGTAGTCAATGTCTTTGATGTTGGATTTGAGACCAATATGCATATTCATATTAGCATGTCACATGCACCCCTGTAGTTGGGTGCAATGTGACACACTGGCTACAAGTGTGTAATATTTCCTAATAGGAGATTTTGTCGTATGCTGTGACTCCTTTGTGAGTCCTTGCCCAGGGACAGTTAGGCACAAGCTACGTAAGTCAGTCTCTGAGCCCTAAGTTAAGTCAGTTAGTCTTGTTCACTGGTACCCATTGGAGAACAGTAGGTTACTGTTTCTATCTTAGGGTTTAGTTAGGTCTAGGTCATAGCCTAAGTAAGGAGCCCCAGAGACCCCCTTAAAGGCTGACCAGGAAGACCCAAGGCAAGCAGAAAAGTCAGCCTGCAAAGGCTGCCCAAAAAGTTCCCTGTCAAATGAGCCAGGGGGGGCTATTTATAGGCTGAAAACCAAGCCAACCAGCCTGTAAATCAGCTGACTCAGTCAGCTGTTTACAGCTTGTTGGTTGGCCCAGCCAGCCCTATAAAAAGGGCCTTGGCTGCCCTCTTTCCTCCTTCAGAAGCCCTCCAACCTTCAGCACTTCCTCCGCCAACCTTCAGCCCTCGGAGCAGCCTCTGTGCCTTCCCTTTTCTGGCCCTGATCAGCCTCAGTTCCTTGGCCATCAGTCAGCCATCTGTGGGAGAAGTACATGCAGCCCTTCAGCAGGGTGTTGGACCAGCAAACGGAGTAACGTTTGGGTAATTGTTTCAGCAGCTCTTTACAGTTCTATTTACAGTTTTGCACAGCTCTCAGCTCTATATTTCAGTCATCTCTCAGCTCTCTTTTAGAATCTATTACTCCTAGCTTTCACTCTCTCACTCATGCAATAACCTTGCATCTTGGTGGACAGCACAAGCCTCTTCCTTGCCTTGCAGAAGTGCCCTACATTGTCAGTGTGGACAGCATCAAGATCTTGGTTTCGGTCGGTATTGCCTCTGAGGTCTTTGGGTCTGCAATACGTGTGTACAGTGTACTCTTCAGAAGCACGTTTCCGTACTCTCTCGAAGAGTGTTATTTGTATCTTTCAGTTATCCAAGTATAAAGCGAATTTTCCCTTGATTGGGTGAGGGGGCCCTCAGTGGGTACAGGGATCCAATCGGTTGTCGACTCTGTTCTCTCTCTACCATCATCTCCTTTCTCTCTCAATGGTGCATAACGCTAATTCCTTGTCGCTAAAGGTTTAAAGAAGGTCTTCCTGTGATTACACGATCAGATTACCCTTGCATGTTACATAGGGACATATAAATAGTCATATGCCTAGAGGCAAAGAAATGACTATTGGACTTTAATGTAAATTCCAAGGGTTATGAAAAATTAAGTACACATATTTATGACAAGTGGCAAGAGAACCACTTTGGGAATTAGAACCATGGGGGTGACATGATCTCTATCCATTAGTGAACTTACATGCATGTTATCGAGTTGAGGTGACTTTTTGTGTTGGAGTTATGATCAGTGTTGCACAGGTTGGAAAGTCTTAACGCCCGTTGTCCGGAAATTTTGCATAGGATTAACGTAGAGCTTGGCTAACAGGTTGATGTCGCATGGTGGAGGTTTTTTTAAGTCTGGCATCCAAAACCTGGTCCATGAAACTGCGTGCAGTCGGATCCTTGTCGCTGCACGACGTAGATCCCATTGACATGAATCCCTCTAGCTGTCTCTGGAGCAATACTCTTATCATTTGATCCTCCACGCGCATGATCCTCCTCCTCTGGTCCTCTGGATGTACTTTGTCTTTCCAGCATCATTTGGGCCACTCAAACTTGTCAAAGTCTTTGTCACCAACCTCCAAGGCAATCTTGCATTAGGTGCAAAAAGCCTCCTCAATGACAGATCACCCTATCTGTACGTAAGGCTTTCACCCTCCATTCTCCAACAACTAAAAAATAATGTGCGAATAGTCAAGCCTCATTAATAGGATAAAGGTTGGTCTCTAGGTTAGGGCCACTTGTTGGGCCATGTGTATAGGGTAGAGTTGCATTGTCGGCCCAGTGTGAGGCCTGCCAGCTTATAAAAGGACCTGGTCTTCACTCCAGGCATCTGACTTCAGTGGCAATTCAGCAGCAGTTGAGTTAGATCAGCAGTAGTTCCTCCCCTGCCCAAAAAAAAGAGAAGAAGACTGCAGCAATTTACGCAGGTGATTCAGCAGATATACAGCAGTCTAGTCTTCCCCGTGGGCTGCAGCATTTCGTGCTTGCAGGGTGGGACACAATCTCAGTTTTCCACAGCAGTAATAACAGCAGCAATAGAGCTCAGTACAGCTAGTACCAAAGCCCAAAGACCCTCTGCATCTTAGTCCATGAGGTGTCTTCCATAGCCACATAATGGAAGGACAGCATCTCAGAGATTAGGTTGGAATGCAACTACCCCCCCCCTTTCCGACCAAAGACCAGCTTTCTTTCAGTTTAGCTACAAACATGCTTCTGCTTAGACGATCCATTGACATACATCCGAAGATGGCTTCAGTAGTTGAACATTTATCACATGTACCAATGCAATCACTGAAGTAATGCTATTTGTGATTCCTTATAATTGTGTTCAGGCGAGATGTTAAGCTGTTGCACAACTCTAGAAATAACATGAAGAGTCCGCTATGCTGGGGTAATGTCAAAGGCTTCGTCGTCCTTTTCATTAACATATATTGCATATTGTGTTAGATGAAAATGTGCCACATGATCAAGAGATTTCTGGATGTATTAAAAGCCGTTTTTATTCAGGGCTCTTTGTGGATTAAAATAGGTAAGTTCATTAAGGTAGATACTGTATGCGATATAGGGAATCGATATGCACTGTTTGAGGATGAGCAAGACGATTCAAAGTTCAATATATTTACGATTTATCTTCTGTCTTTTGTGATTGGAAGGGAATGCTAACTTTGAAAAAACAAATTGTCCTTGCAGGCTGCCAGATTTCAGTTCATGAATTCAGCCAAAGTATATGGTAAACAGTTGAAGTTAACTTATATTCATCCACAGAAGCCAAATGCTACTGTTTTGGAAAGCTCACTAGCTTTCAATCCAGAAAACAAGCTGACTGGCAAGTACAGCTTTCATTCAGGAAAGGGTTCACTTAAATATTCGTTCGTACATGGCTCCGGTGTGACACTGGAACCTGCATTTGATTTTCACTCAGAGGCATGGAACTTCTCTGCATCTCGGAAATTTCTGGGAGATAACAATCTGAAGGCCTCATATGAAACCTCAAAGAAGGTGGTTGATCTAGAATGGACTAGGGAGTCAAAGGAAACGGGATTTTTCAAGGTACTTAGACCTGTGTGTGATTATGGAAGTGGTTACTTAAACCTTTCAGTTAGCGTCTTCTAACACATTTGAGTTACTTACTAGGATGTCCTTTTTGTTGCTTAAAAGTACAACTTTGTGAGTGTTGGAAATCAGCAATGAAAAGCTTGAAACTCACATCGATAATACCGGATTTAGCTTTCTATTGGGGTAAGAACATAGCTTCACCTAACGAGGAGAGTTAGTGGAGATTGTACAGTCCTACACCAGGGCCAGTCTTCACGATGACCTATGTAGCCAAGGCACATCTCACATGAGGACAGGGGCGATAATGATTTCAGACAGATTTTCAGGACTCCGCGTCGAAGGGATGGCTAATGATGGTGAGGCCGACAGCCATGTACTCTGCACCTTTCTTGGGGTCTGACATGACAGTGGCTAAGTGGCGATGCTTCGAGAGGTTGCAGGGGAATATGGGTTCCTGGATGATCCAGAGTAAGCCCTCAATCTCCCACCAAATCATACAGGTAGGGTTTGCCATGACACCGCTCAAGATCGATGCCATCTTCCAGACGGTTACTTATCTTCATAGGCTTATGGTTTGACAAATAGGGCATTCAGATGGACCATCTCCCGGTCTCATAGGATGAGATCAACCGTATTATAAGGCTTGACCTACTCGAGCTTTATTCGTCATCACAGACATCTATCGTGACCATTTCTTGAAAGTGTTGTAGGATGGAGTGATCATCATATCCTAGTATCTGGAGGATAGGTGAATTTCACATGCACTTAGGATTGCCATTGGACAGATTTGGGTCTCATCTCACTAGTTGAGGATTGAGACAGGGAGAGCCACAGGTACACCCAGTGAGTAGCGGATCTGCAGATTATGCACTCTAGGGGAGATAGAGACGGAGGAGCATTTCCTATTCATTGTCCGATTTACTATGAGATCCGTGGACGCTATCATTGCCTCTTCTAGGGGGGACATGGCTTTGGACCCCTCTCCCGACTTATCCACTTTAAGGACCAGGTCTTCGTTGGCCTGTATTTGGTGGAGATGAGACGACATAGAGAGATCCTTCTACGCCAGATCACAGAGTAGGAGAGGGTTGTGCTATAGGAGACGGGTGGATCGAGCCCAGCGACACATCACAGATTTCTACACATTTGAGTCTGCTCCGGGCATGTTAGGATAGAGGAGGAGATTGACGACATGAGGGCAGTATGGATCTATGGGACGACATGATGGCAAGAAGGGAGGCAACCAGAGATGCAGGAGCCACACACGATGCAGCGACGGACTAAAGCATGCACGTTGAGGTCCAGCCCATCATAGCTCTATTCGATGGAGACTACCTGATCAAATGTGTCACTATTGATATGGCCCATCGGATACAGAGATCATCGAGTCCACGCCCCCCGCCACAACATGAGACGACTAGATAGACACAGATACGAGATATTTTCGCAGCTCTTAGGAGAGCCACCATGGCACCTGAACCATGAAGAGAGGATCTCACAGACGAAGCATTTGCTAGGAAGAGAGTTTGAAATGACAGACTTCGGACTGATGCAGCTCTATTTGGGGATTGAAGTTTGGCAGGAGCCGAAAGTGTTGATTTGGTTGCTCCTGTCCCCTCAGATATTCATGTGAAGGAGCTTCCATCTATGAAGCAATTTGTTGCCGATACCTATGCCATACTCCAAGCCAATGGTACTTATTTGGCCGAGCTTCATCAATGCTAGTCCGAGCTTCATCAGGAGCTCCGTCAGCAGCTCCCTTTCTCTTCTACTCCTCTTTCTTCACCTCTTGACAAGGCAAGGGGATTATCACTACTACTCCACCATCGGCAAGGATCCTCTGCACTCCTAGGCCAAAAGCATCATTCATGAATTCTTTTACAGTTCTGGCAGAGATAGTAGAGTTTGAGTTAGAGGAGAAGTTTGTACCTTCTACCCTTAGGGAGCAGCTTGTTCAAATCACCGTGGATAGAGCTTCCCCTTCTGTAGGTGTGGGAGTGCTTTCCCCACTTGACGTCCCTCCTCTTAATAGGAGTAAAACAGATCTTCATTTCATAGCTGAAGTATGCTGGAGAGATACTGAAGGCATTTGGCATGGCTGAGTGCAAGACAGTTGGTACCCTTATGGAGATTGACGCGAAGCTCTCAAACGAGGATTCATCACCACTGGTGGATGAAGCAAAGTACAGAAGGCTTGTGGGCAGCTTGATTTACCTGTGCAACACACGGTCGGACATCAGTTTTGTGATTGGTGTACTAAGCAGGTTTTCCAATAAGCCCCGGGAGAACCAATGGAGGGTAGGGATGCGGGTGCTGAAATACATCAAAGGCACACTTGATTATGGCATCACCTATACCAAGGGCAATATCTTGACCGAATTCTATGACTCAGATTGGGCAGGAAACGTGGACAGTAGGAGATCAGTGACAGGGTACTGTTTCTCTGAATGTACCTTCTAACTCCATCCTTGAGATTGAGTCTAGCTATTAGTCCCTAGTTTTCGGACTTTGAGCTTGCTTTTTGTATTTTTGAGTTTTGAGTTTAGCCTATTTTAGCATAGCACTCAGTAAGGGGCCCTAGCGAGCCCTTTGCCTCATCCCATTGCGGCTTGTATGAGCATGTGTCACTCTGATTTTGTACTTTGTCTCATAGGCCCACAAGGCCTTCCAAAGACGTTAATACATCTCTCTCTCTCTCTATATATATATATATATATATATCATGAGTGACTATCATGAGATTGAAACTGCACACTGTGTCATTTTTAGAGGATGACTTTGGGCATGTTCTTGGATTCATCTATACATACATACATACATACATGAATACATACCTTAAGACCCCTTTTTGAACATATCCTCTTCTCAAGGATTGAACGCATGTCAAATGGGGAATAGCCCCCTAGCTGCTTAACCCTTGAAATCTTCCTATACCCTGAAAATCTTGCAAACTCCTAGAAGAAGCTGTAACCTTAAATCCAATTTTGAACCCAACATTTTGTTAGCAAATCGAGATAAAAATGCATGCAATATTAACTCATAAACTCACACAATCGGAACTGGCAGAGAGGATAGTGAGAGAGAATTTGAATGATACAGTACAAATGAGTCACGTTGCTTGCTCATGAAGCCCAAGAGCTCTGACTCTCATGGGAGAATCGAGCTGTGAATCACCATAGAGTCTCTCAAAGGTGGTAGAGACCACCACGTAGATTAGTGCATGGAATAGTGCCACGTGGCATTTGCCTTTCCACCCTTCCGTTGCCTTATTGTTTCTAACCATCCCTGGAGGTTTACCACGCACACCAACTACTAAAAGCTAACACATCTCTTGCACTTGATGTGGGATTATCGCACACACATTGACTCTAGAGCCTTTCAAAGACTGGAACCCTGTTAGACACTTGCTCCGTCCTTGTCGAATGATCTAGACAAGTATGCGAATACCAGCGATGGGCCCTGCTGTTAGCTCAGTACTATGTGAGCAAAAAGTATGAACAAACAAAAGGTGACAAAGAAGTGAACAAAGAGAGGGGAGACCATTAGCAAGTGAGGCCATTTCCTTTGCCCAAACTGAAACAATAAAATATCAATTTCACTTTGCAATGGTCGAAAAGATCCCCTTTGCAACCGCTAGGAAGGGCATGCAACTCACAACTGCCACATGGCACTTTGCAACAAGCTGCAAAGACAAAAAAGGAAGCATCTTACAACAGCTAGCTGCGAAGAGCATTTATACCGCCAACCACTAATTAGTGTGTTATCCCTACAATTACAACCGTTACTGAGGTTAGAACTATTGAGATCTGCCCTGATTGCAGTTGCAGTGAGGATTGATTGACGGTCCCAACAACAGAAACAAGAGAACAACTGTGGCAACCATAGCTTGCAGGGACACTATGTGACATGCATATTGATAATTATATCGGGTAAAAAACACGTGCTATTGAAACCGTTTTCAAATCCGTTGAACTCCTGCAGTCATGATGGCGTCGAAAATGCAAGTCAGTCAATCGTGACCAATAAAGTGGTGCTATGGAAAACCTACTCGATTTCGGTGACAACGGATGTTCAGGAAGAGCGATAAAGGTTATCAGCTAGTTGCGAATATTAAAAGCGACGTTGAGGGAGCAGCATAGTCGCTATTGTAAATCTCGATCTGGAAGCAAAGCATTTGTCTCTTCAAGATAGTGCACAAAGAAGTAAGGAAAAGGGCACGCTCAACACTTGTCTACTATGCACACCCGAGAATTCCTACCTCAACCAGTATTGGGACTCTCCCCTTACAATTGTTGTACTTTCCAAGATAATGCCGGGACACTCTCTAAATCAATTTGGGTCGGCCTGTCTCTAATTGCTCTACCTCTGTTCTTTTTCTTTTCGTTTGGACGCCTGGTTAGAATCTTTCCTTATCCCGGTTCAAAAAAGTATCCGAAAGGTCTTTCTTAATGCGATGTCTATATCTAAGATCTGAATTCATTAACAAAAAGAAAAAGATCTGATTTTATTCGCCTCGACATGCATCTCTACATATATAGCAAGAACTTTGGTTCCCATTTTTTTTTGTCCGCCTTATCACCTGACTGGTTTTATTAAAGTCATTTAAAATTTAATTTGTACCCTTCATGTTTCTCTCTGCCTTATTCCATGACGGAACCCGTATGTAAGCTTATGTTTGGATGATCATTAGTGATGAGATCATTAGCGTGACTTTGACTTATATGTAGTTTCCTTTCATATTTGTTAGTGTATTTTATTTCATGTTTCTTATCTCTGTTTTTGGGGAAAATTTCTCAGTTTAGTCTTATAAAGGGACACATTGACTTGACTATTTCTGCTTCAAATTCTCTCTCGTTTGCAATAGGCTAATAGCATACAATCTTTGTTTCATGGACGGCCTCACTTTGCTTGTAAAGATTCATCTTTACATTTCATCAATGTACTATAATGTAATGGCTTTGGTCATTGCAGTAGCATACAGTTTGCGTAACATGGATGCCCTCGTTTGCATAAATTCGCCATTGCATTTGATATGCCTTCCTACTCAAATTCGGCACAATGGTTTTGGGTTACATGTTATCCAGGGTCCTTGCCCTTGCAGGTTCAACTAAGTGGACTTTCTTTGAATCTCTTTCTTGCTCCTTGGATTCATCCCGTTTGGCCTCTTAACATATGCCCTCCCCTCCTTATCATAATTGACCGACTTTATGTAAGACCAACTTTAATCTAATAATTTTACTCATGTAAGACCACATAAAAAAGGGTCACGTAAGGGGGCTTAATAAACAGGAACGAATAGCTTGAATGAGGAGATATGACCAATGGAGGAGGGAGTGTACCTCTAGGTCAAACTCATTGGTAACGCTTCATTGTTTTTTTGGATGTGCTACATTTATACTCTCTTTATGACCTACTGTAGAAGAGTAGTGTATAGTATCCAGTTCATATTTATCTAATTGGCCTTTATAAGAGTTGATCCTCAAGAGACCACAAGGGTCTAATGAGCAATAATAGTCTTGCCATGGCCTCATTTACAGAAAATTAGGTTTTTTGCCTCGTCTGTAATGCTAGACACTGATCAGGACTCTTCGCCTTAGTATTGTGAATAATGATTTACTTTGAAAGAAGGCTTAAGCTGATTATTCTTGCTGTTTTATGGTCGTCACAAACCTCGAATGCTTTTTTGGTTGTCACAGAATTTCAAGCTTGTTAGTCCTGCAATTTGATGTAGTTGTATGAGTAGGCCTTTATTCTTGGATGAGTTAAAATTTTGTTTTGCCACGATGATGCCAGCTCAAAACACTGGCTTCTGACTTCTTATGCTGAAACACTGCAGGTCTTATGCTCAGTCCATGCAACTCCAAACAAACCTCCCAAGTTTTCTTTGGAAAGGACTTGGCATCTGGATTTTTGAAGCTGCCTTAAGGAGGGTAATGGTTCTCCTCTTTGGCTTCTAATATAGGAATGCAATTTTTTTTTCTTTGCAAAGCACACCTCTCCTTGTATTTTGACAGAGTAGAAAGGGTGGAGTGTCTCCCAAGGTTTAATGTACAACTGTAGGTTCTCCTCTCAACTGCTGAGCTGAAATAGGTCTTTTGGATGAATGAACATTTGTTTCTGAGAAAGCAATTGACGGGATCATTTAATTAACATTCTTTCAAAATTTATCATGTTTGGATGTGGCAATTTTTTTTGGTGGGATTGTATGTCTACTTCATTTTTAGTAATTTAAATGTTGAAGAGTTTTGAAATGCTGTTTGTAATTTCTGTGTGCACGACATAAATTGAGACCAGATATGGACACATGAGCATTTTGTTCCTGTTGATGGCGTGGTGTAGTTCAAGGGATGATGCCTACGTCTTACTTGCGCAATCGTTCGCAGGGAAAGAACTATCTAGGATTTGTACAAAGTATTATTTGGACGTGATACATCCATCTTGTAGGTTTCTTCTTTCCTATCACGTTGAACAACTCATATACTGAACTGTGTCTGTAACAGATCTCACAGACGTTGATCTCTCTCTCTCTCTCTCTGTCTCTCTCTCTTCCCGACCCATCCTTGTCAAACGGAAAAGGCTTCTTTTTTCCCCCTGCCAGTTAGGTTACAGAGTAAAAGGAGTTAGGATATGGGAGCTCTTATTTTCACTGTTTCTATGATAGTTTACCACGAGTTAGCCAAACTTCTACGCATGTTTATTCCTTCTCAAGTTTGACTGATTTCTAGTATTTGTTGTGCAGCCAGTGTTATATTTTTAATGTGCTATTAATAGTCTTCCTTATGCCTGTTGACGTAGTAGTGGTTGTGCCTCCTCTAAAGGCAGCGGGTGGAATGATGAGTATCATAAGCCTATCATGCAGGGGGTAAAGAGGCTCTTCATCTTCGCGTATGGGTTCTTGAGAGGGCTGAAACCATGCATGTGAGGACTCGTTTGCAAGTAAATGATAGCTTCCACTGAAGTATAGGTGTATGAAAGAAGATGTGTACGAGCCAATATAATCAATAGCTCCCAGGGCTGCAGGCTGCTTTGTGTTGCTGCTGTGCCTCCGTCACCTATTTCAGCTGCCCTTTCTGTCTTTTATTGTACAGCTACCTGGATGAATGATGGATTGTATCACCAGCAGTATATATTTGCATGTTGCTAGATATCCCATCGACACTCGTATTGTTGAGAAGTCATTTTAGGTATCTCGTAAATCAACCCTAAAGGGTTGATGTAATGTATCGGATGTATCCGAAGGATGATATATTGCCCTCGTTTTATTTGCAGGACGAAATGTACATAAATTGGTGTCGAGTTCAAGACGGTCTTTTTAATTTGTAATCAATAGGCTCAGGGTCGCACCCAAGGTTGAGGGTGGTATTTGAGCCACCTCCATCGGTGGATAAAATGAGATTCAGAAACCTCAAGAGAAGAATTAGATTAGTGAGTTATTTCTTGTTGATCTGGAAACAAAGTTCAAGTGGTATTGTTAAAAGTACGTATTGGATGCTCTTGATGAGTTGAAGAGGGAAGAGCGTATGATTCATCGAGTTTTTTACATTGGATGCTCTTGATGAGCTGAAAAGGGAAGAGCGTATGATTCATTGAGTTTTTTACATTCAAGAAGATGAAGGACTTGACTACCCTGGAAAGGCTTGAGAGCGATGATACAAACGAAGAGATCTTGATGAAGGTGCTATTTCAAAGTTAGCTTTCCCATTTTGGGCTAGGTTTCTATAAGAGAATATACCAGATGACAAGTTAAATTTAGAGATTTGAATCAAGATGCTATTTCGGAATATGCTTTCCCTATTTTGGGTTATGCTTGCAAGGGAAGGAGAAAATTAAAATTCAGCTTTTCGTTGGTAAGAGGAAAGCAAGAGGCCCCAAAAATCATGTAGCAACTTTGCTGCCCAAAAGCTAGAAGAGAGGATTGATACAAGCTAATTCAAGGTTTGTAAGGATGAATAGGGACCCCAATTGGTGATACAAGCTAATTCAAGGTATGTAATGAGTATATAGGAGTCTTAAAATTTTAATGTTCCCAACAACCAAAACAAATATTGGACACTAGGCTTGACCTTGATGTTTGAGGAGGTGTACCATTGGGTCTTTTTTATGAACAATACTTGTGCATGTTTATTTTTCAGTATTTGCATGGTACATGATTGGCTCGAAAATAATATTCGTAACAAGTCTAGCTCTTAAGGTACCAATTGAAATAAAACCTTGAAATGTGTAGTCCAATAGAACCAATATTCTCTTTCTCCACACAATTGTTGTTTTTTGTTGTGGGTTGAAACCAAAACCTTGTCTGAGGCTTAGTTTACTTGGGCTTCAAAAATTTCAGCATGGGTCTTTAGTTGAATATTCTCTTTCTCCACACGATTGTTGTTCTTTGTTGTGGGTTTTGGTTGATGTGGTACTAGTTGATGTGTTTGATATCATTTATCTTTTCTTTTAGTGCCTTGGCCTCTCAAAAGGGTAGGTACTATTAAGTGAGTGCCAAAATCACTTGACATTCTCTTGATGCGGGCCCCCACTATCTTGCCTTTACGTACTACATTAATGTTCATCTTGGGTTCATAATGGACCTGCATTGCATGAACTTCAACAAAACTCTTTGTATATGGTCGATTTAGGATGCGGGCCCCACTATCTTGCCTTTATATACTACATCAATGTTCATCTTGGGTTCATAAGAGACGTGCATGCATGAACTTTAACAAAACCCTCTATATATGTCAATATAGGATGATAAAACACCTCTAATTAAGCTCACAAGGATACCGCCAAAAGTCTACTATGCCACCCCTTTTCCTTAAATCTACGTTCTTTCTCAATCCGTTATATTAGTTTATAGGGAAATTAAGATAAATCCCCTTGATATAGGTTAGAAAACCTTTAAATATTTTCCAAGGGGCTAATATTTTCCTTTATTTTCTTTCGTACCATGGCCTAAAGCTAGCCATAGTTAGGTCTTAGTTAAAGCATACACTTGGGTAGATGATTATTGTAACTAGTCAAATGCCACCCCCCCCCTCCCCTCTCCTTCCCCCTCTAAATTTAATATTGGGAAAAAGTAAAAAGGGCCCCCACCCCTATTGTATAAGAATATGCTTGATCTCAAGAACCCCCCTATTGCATACTCATGTGATATCATAAGTTGCGCTTTGTTAATCCCTCGGGCCTTTGACGAATAACAAATTTACCATGGACATACCTTTCAGCATGTTAACCCCTAGGTTAAGAGGGCCTACACATGATTAGGCCACCAAATTCTTCACCAATTAGTCCACATCAACATAAGAGCCAAGCATGGGCAAGGATGAGCAATAAATATCCTCCTTTAATTCTCCCTCCCAAAAAAAGTTGATGGTGGCTTGGAGTCTCTCACCTCCCAAGAATATTACTCAAATAAAGGCTTTGAAATTGCCTTAAAAAGAGGCCTTTAAGCTTTAGAAAAATATTTAGGAAAAAAGTGTCAAAAAACCTAATCAAATGTTTTAATTCCTTTGTTTGGGAGCTCAATGAGTATGCTATGTTGCTACTCTAATTCCACATACAACGTGTATATCATGCTACTCTATTAGCTACCATCAATTGGATGTCTGTTGTTATCCATTGTGATCAATTATCATGCATTATCATGCCTTGTTGTGCCGTTCGCCTTGTGATGTCTTAGATCGTGCTAACGTTGTGACATATTTTGCCCTAGTCTTGGTGTTACCTTGTACACATCTCATTCATGGTGGACGGCCAATTGTACTCAGTCATTGGTTTGCATGCACTTTTTTGGGCTTCATGCCAAGATTGTTGAATGTTCTTCTATCTCTACACTAGACCTCCATGGTCATTGAGGGGTGGGCTATCAAAGCATCCAATGTTCTTCCTTTTTGTCATTATTTGTAGATATCTAGTTGTGTTCTAGGACACTACTACTTTGCTCAACCTCACTCCAATGACAATGTTGATGGAGAGGAGGATCTTCTATTGCTTGATAACTTGAATTGATATGTTGCAAGCATGGGCTTGGCCTTGATTATATACAATCTATAAAAGCTAAAGGCATGAAAGAAGAAAAAATAATCTTCAAAAAACTAGAATTTTTATATTTTCTCTATTTCCTTATTTTTCCAATTCTCTACAACTAGTTCACATGCACAAAACTGAAACTAGTCCTACTTTTGCTAGGAGCGTGCAGATTGAGCTGTGGTCAAACTATGGAATTGTCTCCTCAAGCTCTTCTGATTTATAAAATTTTCTTCAAAATCATGCATCCTTCTATAAGGACATAGAAATTTGGCCCACTAACAAGTTCATACAAGTGGAACCAGTCATTAAATATACAATTTAGCATGGATTACACCTACATAGCCATAAACGAGCAAGGAATAGAAGCAATATGAATGAATTGTCAAGTCACAATAAAAGCTACACTATGAAAAGGCCTAATAATGGACTCTTGCATGATTCCCATTTTCTATAGCATTACTTCCACCAGCATGATTAGTTCATGAGGCAAGGGGGTCACATGCCAAGAGAGGTGAATATGGTCAAATCGATGTAGGGGTAGTTCGAGAGTGTGACATTTTTTATTGGTTTGTATGTGTGGAACTATAAACTGGACTCTTGTTTGATTCCCATTTTCTATAGCATTGCTTCCACTAGCATGATGAGTTCTTGAGGCAAGGGGTCACATGCCAAAGATGGATATGACCAAATGGATGTAGGGGTGGGCAGTTCAAGAGTGTATGAAAATTTTATTGGTTTGTATGGCTAGACTATAAAATGGGCATATGGTTCATATGGAGATTCTATGAGAAAAAGCACAGGAAGGGTTAGCATGATGGAGCGGGCATGTGTGTAAACACACACTTAGCTTCATCAAGATAGTGAGTGGTTCCAAGATGCACAACAGGTGGATAGTTGTTCCCAAAATTTCACGACAAGTGCATCCTCTTCTCTCTCTGTAGTGTAGTGTGTAAGCACATTAACATGAACAAAAAAAGTAGTCGGGCACATTTCTAATTAGCAATGCTTGCTAGATGTATTTTAAAACCTCCAACACTCTTCTTTTCAAAACTAAAATGTATTTGCTCCCCCCTTTTCAAAGTTTAAAGTATTGTCTTTCACTTACATAAAAACATGGACGCATGAGAGGAGCTCTCTCTCTCTCTCTCTCTCTCTCATGCACGCGCATGTGCACCTGCACGTGCATACACATACACACACACTTCCTATTCATTTCTTTTCTTCCTTAACTTTTACTTTATTTTTTCCCCTCCCCCCCCCCCCCCCCCCCCTCCTCCCTTTTCCTTACATTTACACTCTCTGCCCTTTCTTTCTCATCACAACCCTTTTTTTTTTTCCCTACTTCCCCTAAATTTCCCCTAATTTTCCTAACCCCTATTAATCCTTCCCAATTTTCCTACCTTTTCTTTTTTCAAAATCCCCCCCCCCCCTCTTTAATCTACACTCTCAAGACTTTCTCTCTCTTTTACACTCCCTAATTTCCCTTTTTATAAATTTCCCCTATTTTCCCATATTCCTTATTTTCCTATCTTCTCTTTTTTCTAAATTTCTAATTTTCATACCTTCCTATTCTTTCCTTTTCCCTATTTCTCTAATTAATTTCTTCCTTTTTTCTATTTCCTATTTTCCTATTTTACCATCTCCTAAAATTTCCCTATTTTCCTAATCTCCCTTTACTTTTTTTTTTCCAAATTTCCCTTAAAATTTCCCATAACTTTTAACTAAGCCTAAAATAAACTAACCTTTTTTTCCATATTTCTCTTACACTAGGCCTAATAGTAACTTTTTAACTACACCTAAAATTAAACCACCCACCCCCTCCCTCCCCCCATCCTTATTTCCCACTACGTGCGCGCTACCTTCCTTCACTCTCTTCGCTTTACGTGCCTATCAACAACTCGCTTTCTGTGCCTCTCCCACTTCCCTACAGCACTCTCTATACCTCGCTTTGTGCACTTCCACTCCCCCTACCACCTAGACCTTTCACCTCCCTGACTCTCCCTACCCGACCGTCGCTCCTACATATTTAAAGCCTCACATCCCTCTCCACTCATCTCACCTACTTTACTCACGCAACCCCATTGCTACACAGTTGCTCCTACTCTCTGCACCCACGACTACGCTATTGCACTTAGCCTACACCTCTTCTCTGCTCTTGTTGCCTCCTCCCTTCGCAGGTGCTACGTACGACCTGCTGCTCCGATGGCCTTCTTCTTCTCCAACCAAATCTCTCTACCCTTGCACCTCCCCACCACCTACTCTTCTCCTCTGTCTGCTGCTCGACTTTGACAGCATGGCCACGTCCTCTTTGTTCATGCCCTCCTTTCCACTCCATTACGTGCGACGATGCTTTTTTCAATCATGGACTCTGAGGTTCTTTTTTAACCCCTTTCTTTATTTTTTTACTTACTCTTGTTTTATTTAACCAACCCACCCCCCCCCCCCCCCCTTTCCCTTTTTTTCAGTTTTTTTATTTCATAAAAAACCCCCCTTCCTCTCTTTACTTTCCCCTAATCCCTCGAATGCTTTCTTCTATTCCTTCAAATCCTCGTCGACATCAATTCCCCTCCCCTTTTTTTTTTCTCGTTCTCCTTTTTATAAAATGGCCTCCCTTTCCTTTAAACTACCAATTCCCCCTTCTTTTCTCCTTACTGTTCCTCGTTGACATCAAACCCCCCTTCTCATTTCCCTTTTTACAATTACATGTCCCCTTCCTTTTATATATCTTTAACTCCCTATTCCCCCTTCTTGTCTCTTTACTAATTTCTTTTTTCTTTTCTCTTTCTTTTCCTTTTTATATTTATCCTTTCCTTTCTCCCCCCCCCTCTATTTTTGCTTCAAACCCCTAAAAAAAAACTCCTTACCTTGATCTTCTCTTCTCTTCCTCTTACCATATCTGTTTGCACCTTAGTTTTTAATTTATTTGGTAGTTTTGTCTCCCTACCTTTTCCATTACTTTATATTGCAAAAAATTTCTTAGTTGTCATGACCCCCATAAGCTTGCTCTTCAGCTTTATCTCCTCTAAATAATCTCTCCAAAAATTTCTTTTCTCTCCCTATTTTTCTCTTCTTCATAACTATTAGTTTTTTTCATTTCACCTAGTCCTATTGCTTATGCATACGTCTACTTCTTCACCCCCTTAATTCTCTTAACATAATTCTACACACTCTTATTGATCACACCATACAAATTTTTTTGCCTTAAAAATATTTTTTAACTAGCTTTGTAAGTCAATGGTAAAGCGTTTATCTTTATTGTGACTCCGATAACAAGGGAGGGGTGTTTATGACACCTGTCTTCCCAACTAAGGATTAACTGGTTCTCACCATGTTTGTTTTGTTGGATGGTGGCAGGTATGTAGACTCCCCTCTTCAATAAATGTGATGCTACCAACGACTTTCCAAAGCTTCACTACTCGCTTTATCTCTTTTGGAAAAAATTGTTCTTCCTTTAGTGATGTCAATTCCTTTTTTGTGGATATTTATTGCAAAGTATTCCTATTAAAACATCTCTTTTTTCACTCCAAAATTTGTCTACTTTTCACTATGAAAGGGGTGTTGTTAATGCCTACTACACACACACACACACACACACACACACATGAATACTTCCCTAACTATGAATTATTCTTTTATGTACCCCCATGAAATCTCCCATTTACACTTTCTTTTTAACCACCCCACATACCAAGCCCACTAATCGTTCCATATCTCCTCTAATACCTTCTTAACCGATGCACTCATTCGCTCCTTACTCCACTTGTGACTTAAACTTCACTTGTGGCTAAATTACTGTTTTGAAATTATCTAAGAATCCATATGATTGTCTATATTCCTAGGTAAAGCAATAATAAGCCGGGGAAAACATGCATTACATGTTTACCCAAACGTAACTATCATTTTTTAAGCACCTAGTTTGTTTGGATGCTGGCAACAGGTAAGTAGACCCTGACCTTGGAGCTTGGACTACCTAATGGATTCGACACATTTGTACTATTTCTTTGCTCAAATTTGCAACCGCAATACAATGAAAAATTCTATTGCCTATCCTATTACTAAGGTCAAAGTTATGTCAATTTTATTTTCTTAAAAAATTTAAACTTTTTATTATTATCCAAATGATTGAATTAATTGTATGGTTTATTTATTGATGGGATTATCAAATCTAAACACACACAGAGATCTCCCAACTAGCCTTTGCTAGTACCATACAATTAATTCATAATCATAGGATAATTTTAAGCATGGCAAAATCTTTATCATTGCAAGTATTTTGGTCCCTTTCGTTTGTGTACTTATGGTTACTATTTTGTGTGCAGTAACATTGGTACCAAAAATTGGATTTTGCTTGTACTGATGGCATTGTGCTCTTAAAACACTTTTACACTCATCATAGAAATCCATTTGTCTAGCAATTACTATTAGGTGGGGAGTAAGTTCCTCATGGTGGGCTTACTCGTGACCATGTGGTATTACCTCTCGGTTGGGGGTGGGCCACACACACACACACACACACACACACACACACACACACACACACACACGCACACACACACACACACTTTCATTTTCCACACTTTCACTATAATGTTACCAACAACAACCCCTTTTGACCCCGGTTGTAACCTCTACAACCCCTAATTCAACATTTGTTCATTATCCCCTTCCAACCCTAGCTTAGCCCTCCTTTTTGTTAAATTTAACGAGTAGCATCCTATAATTTGTTTCGCTTAAATAGGTAGATGCATTAGTTCAAATTGAGTTATGGTCATAACCCCCCTACCTCTCTTGTCTTTGAAAACCCCCCCAAGTAATCTTTGCCCTAACTAATCCCTAGTCAAAGTTTTCCCCCTCATTATTTTCATTTTAAGTAGTATTTAATCCCTAAATTAATAAGCCCCCTTAACTCTCTCTAATAATTTTCATCTACTGATGTTTTATAAGAACTTAACTATTAACAACACACACACACAAAGTAAAATAAAATAAATTTGATTAGTAAATGTAGCTCACACATGGAGATACTTATTTCTTTACACACGAACACATGCACACACACACATGAATACTTCCCTAACTATGAATTATTCTTTTATGTACCCCCATGAAATCTCCCATTTACACTTTCTTTTTAATCACCCCACATACCAAGCCCACTAATCTATGACATTATAAACATGCCTTCTAAATAAGGAATGGTTGTTACTACGGACCTGCATTTATAGTTATTTTGCATATATAGTCATTATCACCTACCCGTCAGTAGGGTAGGTGTCATTAAGCAAGAACCAAAAGCTTGAGACATTCTCTTGATGATGTGGTTATCAAATCTTTGACACTAATGGCCCCATCCATCTTGCATTTATGCAGTGCGACAATGGTCATCTCGGGTTTGTGTCTAGTTGGTGAAGATGATGTTCACTTGGGTGAAGGGATCATCTCTTACCTCACCTCATTATTTTCCCATCCGGTCCATCCTTGTTTTGCTTGTTGTTCACTGCTCAGCCTTTGTTTGTTCCTTTTGGGTATTTTTTGAAATCCAATCTCTTCATTAAGGTGGTTTAACCTTACCCCTGATTGATGCTAAAGCTGTGTCCTCATTGCATGGATGTCTAGTGGCTAGGTCATGTACCTTAAATTTGCTAGGTGTTTGCTATCTATCAAGGCATTGGAGGCTCACCTTATTCTTGAAGTAGTTTGGTGAATCTTATAATATTGGTCCTTGTCCATCTTATCACAGTTTCCTATCTATGGGGAGTCAAGATCCTTTTGATGTTGTCTAGATGCGATCTAGACCCAAATGGCTCTTTGCCATGCTAGCTTGGTATCAAAGTGAGGGAGTTAGGTGAAAGCAACTCCATCGTCTACACTTTGCATTTCCTTGAGTGATGAGTGGATCCTCACCTTGACTTTGGCGAGATTTGATCTCGAAACCAAAACCTTGTCTAAGGCTTAGTCTACTTGGGCTACAAAAATTTCAGCACGGTTCTTTAGTTCAATATTCTCTTTCTCCACACAATTGTTGTTTTTTGTTGTGGGTTGAAACCAAAACCTTATCTGAGGCTTAGTCTACTTGGGCTTCAAAAATTTCAGCATGGGTCTTTAGTTGAATATTCTCTTTCTCCACACGATTGTTATTCTTTGTTGTGGGTTTTGGTTGATGTGGTACTGGTTGATGTGTTTGATATCATTTATCTTTTCTTTTAGTGCCTTGGCCTCTCAAAAGGGTAGGTGCTATTAAGTGAGTGCCAAAATCACTTGACATTCTCTTGATGCAGGCCCCCACTATCTTGCCTTTACGTACTACATTAATGTTCATCTTGGGTTCATAATGGACCTGCATTGCATGAACTTCAACAAAACTCTTTGTATATGGTCGATTTAGGATGCGGGCCCCACTATCTTGCCTTTATATACTACATCAATGTTCATCTTGGGTTCATAACGGACCTGCATGCATGAACTTCAACAAAACCCTCTATATATGTTGATATAGGATGATAAAACACCTCTAATTAAGCTCACAAGGATACCGCCAAAAGTCTACTATGCCACCCCCTTTCCTTAAATCTACATTCTTTCTCAATCTGTTAGATTAGTTTATAGGGAAATTAAGATAAATCCCCTTAACATAGGTTAGAAGATCTTTAAATATTTTCCAAGGGGCTAATATTTTCCTTTCTTTTCTTCCGTACCATGGCCTAAAACTAGCCATTGTTAGGTCTTAGTTAAAGCATACACTTGGGTAGATGATTGTTGTAACTAGTCAAATGCCCTACCCCCCCCCCCTCCTTCCCCCTCTAAATTTTAAGTTGGGAAAAAGTAAAAAGGGCCCCCACCCTGATTGTATAAGATTATGCTTGATCTCAAGAACCCCCATGAAATCTCCCATTTACACTTTCTTTTTAACCACCCCACATACCAAGCCCACTAATCGTCCCATACCTCCTCTAATCCCTTCTTAACCCATGCACTCATTCGCTCCTTACTCCACTTGTGGCTAAATTATTTTTTAAAAATTATCCAAGAATCCATATGGTTGTCTATATTCCTAGGTAAAGCGATAACAAGCCGAGGAAAACATGCATTACCTGTTTACCCAAACGTAACTATGATGTTCTAACACCTAGTTTGTTTGGATGGTGGCAAGTAAGTAAACCATGACCTCGGAGTTTAGACTACCTGATGGATTCAAAAACTTTAAACATTTTATTATTATCCAAATGATTGAATTAATTGTATGGTTCATTTATTGATGGGATTATTAAATCTAAACACACACACAATGTTTATATGACCCTCTTGAAACTATAGAAAACAAATCATTCTACCTCTAAGGAGCCACAAACATTGTTGATCAACACTTGTCCATTCTAATGCTATTGATATTATACAAGCCTTGTGGAGTACCTCCACCTCCTCCTCCTCTTCATCATCATCATCATTGTTGTCCTCTTCCTCAACCCCTTGTTCTGACCTCTCTCTCTCTCTATCTCTCTCAACATCAAAGTAGTGTTTAAAACAAGCCCTCCTTTCCTTCCTCTTGAATCCTCTCCATGTTCACCCTCTCCATAGATATCTAAAGAACTGTGCATCTATATTTGATTAATAAATGTCATTGCAACATAAAGAATGTATCCAATGGAGGTAAAGACATGTAACCACTATTTGCATGAAGTAATTTGTGATATCTTGGCTATTTCATTGACTAGTTATCGTAGCATATATCTATTTGTAGTAAGAAATGGAAGATTGTTGAAGGAATCCATTATGAATGATGGATCCCAACTCACAGGACCCGTATGCTCTTACTATCATTAGGTAGTATGAGGGAGAAAGGAAGAGGAAACAATGGGATGAGAAGTAACATATAAAGTGTGATGATGGAGTGCAAGATCTCACAACACCCATATGCTCTTATTGTCCTTGGGCAGTATGAGAGATAAAGGAAGAGGAAACAATGGAAGGAGAAGAAACCTATAAAGTGTGACGGTAGAGTGCATGATTCAATGATGAAAAAAAGTAGAAAATATCCTATGAGGTTGTCAAAAATTTCAAAGACAAAGGTGATGGCTTTGTCATAGAAGTTAGACATGAAAGTTAGAATTAGTTAATCAACACCCTATGGTGCAAACAAGATAGGAACAGTGTATAATGGAGGAGGCTATCATTTGAACTGTTTCATTTGCAATGTTTGCAGCACATTAGCTCTAGTCAGGAAGCTAGGTTACAAAAATGCATTCTTCAAGAATACAACATTGTCTATGATTCTAAATTTGATGGAAAACATGCCTATTGCAAAAATCTCGAGGGTCCTTGAAGTCCCCCATCATTGCTTGTCCAAGGCAAAATCATGGGTGGAAATTGATACTAATATGGTATTCTCATTTGGCTGCATATCAAAAGCAAAAAACATGCGGGCCAATCATATATGAAATGAAAATTAGTATTAACATTTGTATCCCCTAATAGTATGGATGTTTCGACATAAATGAAAGAATTAGTACATGCGGCTATCATATGTGGAGTAATACCCTAAACCCATAGCTAATCTCTACTAAACCCCACTTTATGAAATCCAATAGGCATTTTGCACTCATGGTCTTGTCTCTTGTTTTTGGTTGACTATCTTTCTCTTTGCAATGGAGGCCGCATTACTGTTCCTTGATGGTAGTAATATAAATGCCTTTGTTCCAATGACCAAAGGAAGAGATATTGTGAGTCAAGACTTTCCAAACAAATTTTTAATCTAAATCACTTCATGTCCTTGGATGCCATCATTGTGGTAGTAAATAAGATGCATGAGCCTTTCCCATCATGATGTGGAGGGGAATGACATGTACATCCTCAGGGGATAGTGTCTATCTCGTATAAGGTGACATACGATTCCAAATGTGAGCCACCCATGAGTAAAAAGGTGCCTCTGAATATGGAGTGAGTCCTAGCCCCTCATGGGTGGTTGATGTGGTTCCTTTATAGACAAAGCTTCCCCATACAAGTGTCCTAGGTAGTGGTAAAAGTACCATTAATGTCTCATTTGCTACAACAATGCCTTACACTTTAAGCAAGCTTGTGTATAGAATTGAAAAAGTTTGTCAAGTGGATGAGCTTCCAAGATCTTATGATGGAGATGTGATAGTTGAGTTTCCTTACACAAAGGAAGCTAGTTCAACAATGGCAAGGATGAGGCACAAGCTAGATGGTCATATCTTGCAACAAAATAGAAAGGCATAGTTGGTAAACTATGCGGCCACACCATCTAAGCAAACCTAGTGTCTTTTCAAAGCAACACCCTATTTTTGTAGCCAATCATAATGCAACATAAAGCAATGCTAGATACATAATGTATTCTCTCCACATACACATACACATACACATACACATACGCATACGCATACGCATACACATATACACATACACATACACATACACATACACATACACATACACATACACATACACATACACATACACATACACATATATGTACACGTACACGTACACATATACGTACACACACACACACACACACACACAGAGCATATCTAGCAAGAAAATAGAAAGGCCTAGTTGGTAAACTATGCGGCCACACCATCTAACCAAACCTAGTGTCTTTTCAAAGCCACACCCTATTTTGTAGCCAATCACAATGCAAGACAAATAATGTGCTCTCTCTCTCTCTCTCTCTCTCTCTCTCTCTCTCTCTCTCTCTCTCTCTCTATCCAACATATCTTGAAACAAAATAAAAAGGCCTAGTAGAGGTAAATCAAGTAGCCACACCATTTGACCGAACCTAGTGTCCTTTTTGAGCAACACCCTATTTTGTAGCCAATCACAATGCAACATAAAGCAATGCCGAACAAACATGTGTGATGCATCTTGCCATCTCATATGATGAATTCCATATCTTAAATTACTTCCCTTGCATGTTGATAGTATGTTGTGTGTGCAAAAATTCTTACCTATCTTAAGTGCAAATGCATGGACTAGATCTCATTTTGCTCTTTGAATGCATAATTCTCTACAAAATTCTACTACTAAGACAATGACAACATCAAGAAATTGATGCATTCAATCCTTCAAGTGTTGTGCTTGCCATTGGGCCATGTAATTATGTTAATGAAGACTCTTTATTCAAAAGTTTTTTCTCTTTTTTTTTTTGTTTCCATGCTTATTGTCACAACCACATATTCAAATACCTTTACAGTTATGGTCTCACCTCCCTTTTCTATTTCTAAGAAGCAAGTTTCCACTTCTTTGCACCACAACTACTGCACTCTCCCAGTATAGATTTTCTATTAGATAAAGTCGCATCAATATCCTTTGGGTAGAGAATTGACTCCCATGTATGGGCAACACCTTTGAAAGAGTGAAGTGAATCCAAGAAATTAATTCTTGTGCCCTTGACCTATGGGCAAAAATGTCACATGTGCAATTGCATCTTACTTCATGAAGCCCAAATGCATGAGACACGTGTGGTTTAGAAAGGAAATTTGCACATGGTACTCAAGACAACATGTCTATCTACCCCCCAATCATGGTACAAAAAATGGCTTCATTATCTTAAATGATCTCGAACCAATGTTGCATATTCTAACCTATGGAATAACTCAATCTATAAAATTTCAAACCATGTTTAGTATCTAACCATGCTAGCTATATGACCATGCTATTTAGACCATGCCTACAATTAGACCATGCTATCTAGCATAATATACGCCCCACCATGTTTGTTATAAGACCATGCTAGTTAGCATAATCTAGATCCAACCATGCTTGTTTTATCAAACCATGCTAATTAGCATAACCTGGTACAAACCATGCTTGCTATTAGACCATTCTAGTCATCAAACTCTACCTATTATTAGACTAGGCTAGTTAGCATAATCTATGGACCATGTTAGTTATGCTACTTATCAAACCGTGCTACTTAGCAATATCTACTCTAAAGCATCAAATCCTAGTTATCAGACCCTTATAGTTAGTATAACCTAGCTTAAACCATGCTTGCTATCAGACCATGCTAGTTAGCATGATCGAGTTATAAAACTATGCTACTTATACCAACCTCTACTTGGAAGCATCAAATGCTAGTTGTCAGACCATGCATGGCCTTGTTTATGACACTGTTGATGGAGAAAGGCAATACATTATTGACACTTGGCTTACCAAAGATTAGCAAGCTAATATGGCGCAATACATTGAGGAGGCAGATAACATGTTATCTCAACAATTAGCTTGCTGAGAATTAGCACTTAGCCTACATCAAGCAACATGTCATTGGCCCTCGACTTGCATCAGGCAACATGTTATCGATAATCAGCCTACTAATCATTAATAAGATGATATGGTAGGTGAAACATCCTAGACATCAGGTAACACATCATCTACAATAAGCTTGCCCATGATTGCAATCTAATGTGGAATTTACAATTGTTGAGGCGGCAGGTGACACATCATGGGCATCAGGTGACATATCATTAACGATCTCTTGTTAATCATCTATAAGCTAATGTAGTAGGCAACATGTCATGGACATCAAGCAAAAAGTCAACAGCAATTAGCTTTGTGATCATGACAAGATGACATGGTAGGCGACACACATCGACATTAAGAATCATGCCATCAAATATTGTTTTGTTAATGATCAGCAAGCTGACATGGCATAGTTATTGAGAAGGTAGGTGACACGTCACAGGTATCAAGTGACACACAATCAATTATTGGCTTGCCAATCATTGATAAGCTGATGTGAAAAGTGACACAACGTCAATATCAAGCAACACATCATCAACAATCGACCTGATGTGACACCATTGTTGAGGAGGCAGGCGATACATCATGGGCATCAAGTCACATGTCATTAGTAGTTGGTTGTTGACCTTGATAAGCTAGCATGGTAGGTAGTAGATTTTCGATGACATGGCATACTTGTTGATAGGAAAGCAACACATAGGTGACATGTCATCAGCAATTGGGTTGCCAATCATCGGCAAGCTAGTGTGATAGGAAACACATCATTGACAATTAGCTTTTTGATGATCAGTAAGATGATGTGGCACAACTATTGAGGAGGAAGGTATTGCGTCATAAGATGATGTGGCACAACTATTGAGGAGGAAGGCAATGCATCATGGAATCAAAAGCAACACATCATCAACAATTGGTTTGTCAATCATCAGTAAGCTAATGTGGTAGGCAACACATAATTAGTAATCAGCCTGCCAATGATTGGTAAGTTAATGTGGCACAGTTGTTGAGGAGGCAAGGGACACATCATCAGCAATCAAGTGACATGTCCTTGGCAATTATCTTATCAATGATTGGCAATCAAACATGGCATAGTTGTTGAAGACTCAAGAAACATGCCATCAATAATTGGCTTGCTATTGATTGGCAAGCTAACATGGCCCATGAGATCAAGTTACCGTGTCATCCATAATCACCTTGTTGATGGTCAACAATTGGCCATGGTTGAGGCAATTGATTGTATGGGCTTGCGACATGTGGTCCTAAGTGGTCCTAATACCAAAATGATAGGCATCATGTCAACCATGTGGTCCACTCATAAAAATGAGTGCTGGCATGTGCTCTCTCATGTTGGTGTATGTTGGCATGTGCTAGATAGGCTAGGTGATAGGATAAGCCACTTTTTTCCAACACCCTTGCCCTTACCTTTGCTCTCAAGCTCTCCTCTCCCTCTTGCTCTCCTCTATTGCTAGATCTCCTCACCCTTTTGTCCCCGGGCTCCTAAAATTTCCTCCACTCTTGTTATCCTCTCTTTCCCTCACCTCAACTCTTGTTGTCCTTGCTCTTCCTCCTAACCCTTGCCTCTGCTCTTGTTGTTTGCTCTTTTCCTCACCTTGGCTCTTGTTGTCCTTGCTAACTAACCTCACATTCCAACTAAAGTTTCTACGAGTGAACAAAAGTGTCCTCACCTACTTACCTCTCGTCTTAATTGAAGTTTCCATGAGTAAATTGAAGCATCCTTTCCATCAACCTCACATTCCAACTAAAGTTCTTCAAGTGAACTGAAGCTTCCTCACCTTCCAAAAGAAGTGAACTAAAGTGTTGTGAAGAAAATGATGCACAAACTTTGATCGAGGAAGAAGCCAAAACAAGTGGATGGTAGTAGTTTAGGGTCTTAGCCAGAGTCAAAGGTTGAGGATTCACAACAAGTGTCATAGGTTGATATCAGTTTAGTCTCATAGGAAGATAAGCTAGCTAGTGCTCTTTCACCAATCCTTGAAGTCAATGAGGCTATCTCTCAAGCACTTACATATGTAGAGGGTGGCTCTGGGACCCTCCTAAGTTTGAGGAAAAGAAAATTCTAGAAGAACTAGTAGTAGGACTCACGACTTTTCTAGAAGACTTTGGGAAAATTGTCATGACATACTTGCTTCAATATTGGATATTAAACCAATTTGTGGACCATGAGGAGAGACTTATAGATGTGCCCCTATGCAAACTAACCCTAAACCCAAGGATAACAACTATAGAGGATCACCTTTAAGAGCCAGAGGAGAGCTTTGACTTGCATGGTACATCCCCACACAAGGACAATTTATAATATTTTAGAGCTTTTTTAGGTGAAGATCCACTACCTTTTGACTCAAGATCAAAAGTGGGAAAAGGCTACTGGTCATAGTAACCATACATGTTCAATTGTGTGGTATGTTTCTTTTTTCTTGCAATTTCATCTTTATAGCCATCTCAAAGAAATTACCTATTGTTGCACATTTCCATAACCTTGAAAGACACCATAAGCTTTCTTTAACAAGGGATAAATTTTTAAAAGGGCATGCATACAAGGTTATTATTAATTATATCATATGCAACACAGTAGTGGTATCTTAATTTTTAGTTCTTTCAATAGAGTGTGCGTGCATCATGTTGTCCTCCAGCTGATGGTTGGGTGATGATGTGTATGCTTGAGCACTAGAAGCATTTATACGTAATGGGAGAATTTTGCATTTATTAGACTTTTATTGTAGACTAGCCCAGATATGTTAGTGTTTAATCGAGCCCATGCCTCCCCCTTCCACACAAATATATTAACTAATAGGGAGTTTTTGCTCACTGGGGGGACCCCTATTTTTGGGAGTTCTTAAGAAATCATTTTCTAACCATTTTGCAATTACTAAAACCTCAACTATGGATAATAGTGTTATAATATTCATCTAAACAAATGACATTCTGATTTTACAAACATTTTGAAAGCCCTCCTTTGTAACAATTTTGAAAGAAAAACCTTTGTCCAACAATCTTGTCTAGCTTTGAAAAATTAATGTAAACGAGTAACCTGACCTGTCGACAACGACGATGGGCTAGAGACCCACTCCGCTGGGTCTCAAAGTTGTGATTACCTTTAATACAATTCAAGGTTTCATTTATAAGTCTCAAACTTAAAGGAATTTTAACAAAAGTTGCAAAAAACATATGCATACATACCAACACGCATGCACACACAACTATTTAAGAAATTTCAGTTGTCTTTAATTTTATCAAACTTCTAAACACACATCCACACACAAACAAAACACTAAATATTAAAATATAAACAAATATCTTATAAACTCTCTCTCTCTCTCTATATATATATATATTTATTTATTTATTATTTTCTTATATATTTGTACACACACACATTTATATATGTATATCTCTCCCTACTACCATGTAGCAATATTCCTTGTTTCCTCCCTCAATCTCTCTCTAAGAGAGAGAGTTTATCTATATATTTGTAAATATATATATATATATATTTATTTATTATTTTCTTATATATTTGTACACACACACATTTATATATGTATATCTCTCCCTACTACCATGTAGCAATATTCCTTGTTTCCTCCCTCAATCTCTCTCTAAGAGAGAGAGTATATCTATATATTTATAAATAAATATATAGATGTGCATGAACTGTTATTTTTTAATTTATGTACATAGATTTTCGTATATAAATATATATAAATATATAGATATGTATAAATTATTTTTGGTTACATTTATCTATATTTTACTTCCATATTCCTCCCTCCCTACTCATATCTCTCTCTCTCTTTCTCTCATTCACTGTTCAATGCAATTTTTATGACACATGGCACTGCCGCTGCAAGTCTCCCTTCCTCCGCATCAAATCCTGGCACCACAAACCCCCCACTCCTCTTCACGCAATCATGTAGACTCCAGAGTCACCTCGCATTAAATCCCAATGGTCATTAAGATCCCCCCTCCTCATGCTGCGGCCCACTATCTTTTAGTGTGCTTCGTGTTACACATTCGTTGCCGACCAATCTAACCCAATTTAGTACTCCCTGATCCTTGCATTTATAAAATGCTCATCTCTCTCTCTCCCCCCTCTCATGTCTCCCTCTTATCTCTCTAATCTCTCCTCTCCCTCTCCCTCTCCCTCTCCCTCCCTCTTATCTCTATCATCTCTCTCCCTCTCATCTCTCTCTCATCTCTCCCTCCTCTCCTCTCTCCCTCTCTTCTCTCCTCTCTCCCTCTCTTCTCTCCTCCCCCCTCTCATGTCACCCTCTTATCTCTCTCATCTCTCCCTCTTACCTCTCCCTCTCCCTCCCTCTTATCTCTCTCCCTCTCTCATCTCTCCCTCTTATCTCTCTCCCTCTCTCATCTCTCCCTCTCCTCTCCCTCCTCTCTGATCTCTCTCATCTCTCCCTCTTACCTCTCCCTCTCCCTCCCTCTTATCTCTCTCCCTCTCTCATCTCTCCCTCTCATTTGTCCTATAGTCTCTCCCTCTCTCCTTTCGTCTCTCCCTCTCCTCTCTCTCCCCCCTCTCATCTCTCCCTATTATCTCTCTCTCCCTTTTCTCTCTA
>NC_141610.1:18223294-18260794 GCF_047967505.1 Dipteris shenzhenensis
AAAGTAAACACCTTGAGCCTTACCCAATTCAAAGATGACGCACTCCAAAAGGCTTAACGTTGCGAACTTGAACCAACCAGGCCAACAACTTATAGCTCACGAGTAGACCATCAAAGGTTAGACATACAATCAACCAACAATCTCGACGGGGGATGAACTAACGAAGGAGAAGGCAACTAATTTCGAACGAGCAGAACCCACCGACCATTTCAGATGATAAGTTCCTTGAGAAGCCAATAATTGACACGGATTCTGAGAGGACTACTCGAGGGGGAGCTGAAAGTTTATGTCAGGCTACCATGAAGAATATAGCACAGGGGAGGAGGACAAGCCAAGGCGGCTATTGAATACAAATCTACCATAATTAACTACTCTGCCATAATTAACTACAAACTAGATTCGAGCAGGTAGCTGTATTGAGCTAGAATATGTATAAATGAATTTAGTGCTATTTCCTAGAAATTTTTAAATAATATTTTCCATTTTGACTGAATTTATAAAGTGAATTTATAACATAGATTTATGTAAACTTGCAATTTGAGTAGGTCAAGTTTTCCATGACACTTGGATGATCGCAATATGTATCTATAGGATGCATTATAGAAACACAATTGAAGAAGAGCACTATAATAGTAGAACTTTTTGAAATACACTAGAATCAAGTATAACACCATATGACTTATCTAATACATTCATAAGTTTGCATGTAGAAAATGGCCTAGGACATAGATAAAAAATGGCTTGTAAAGCATGCAACTATAGTCCATTCAGAAAGTTATACTCGGTTCCCTATGATCCAGACTATTTATAGAATGTATTAGGTGTGGACATATTTCAAATGCAAATGCTTTTTATAATCGATATATCCCTAAACGTTTCTAAAGGTATAACATCCTTAGCAACAGGTATACTACAAAGGAGATCGATGTTGGATAATCCACTAATATGTTGGAATCACCAACAAAGATTTTGTAGTAACTCAACAAACTTACTATCAACAACAAAACATGTTCTAGCATTTAACTCTAGAACAAACCCCATATTTAAAAAATACTTGACAATGTATGAATGACCGCATCCAAAACTAGGAGTAAGTGTTCTTTCTTCAGAAGTTATTTCTGATATTCTTGAAAGACACTCTGCTGACTCACCATTCAATCTTATGAAAATTGCACATGAGGACATCTACTTGTCATTACTAGAACAAATCAACATGCTACCTACAACTCATCAATTCAAAAAAAATACATCACATGAAGTCGGAACAATTGTACTTCATGATTCAACAAGAATTATTGAGTGTCAACTCATAACATCTATGGAAGGTCTGTCACAATGTGACGAATTAACACTAGAGTATGCATTATTCCCATTCCTCTATCTCTCTCATTTCATTCATAAGTACACTTGTGCTTTTGCATTTTTTGAGCTAGGGTCTTCTACCCTTCTTTGAGGTATGCTGCCTGCACCTTTAGATTGCCAATCTTGGTTATGAGATAGTGTTTGACCAACAAACATATTATGCTTCCACATGGTGTATTCTGATTCGCATGCGCATGTTCTTGCATGTTACATTTTACGATTTTGCATGTCAATAAACTATTGAAGTAGCCATGCTTTTGGTTGATTAACAGATGAATGTTTTTGCAAAGCTTTGCCACATTAGGGTGATTAGAAGATTTGTATTTTCATTAGGGTCATTAGAAGAGGTCTGTATGACTGGCCACCTGAAAGGAAGTGCTTGACAGGGCATTTGTCAAGGTCGATTGTGGCAATATGGTAGTGTTATCCTCTACAACTGTTGCCTAAAGATGAACACAATTGCTACTGATAGAAAGCCTTTTTCTGCTTCTTTTTGTGAGCTGATTGAGACACTTCAGACTGATTGGCAAATTGACGTACTCAAAAGCCATTAATATGTACCTTGGTCTCACCATTTTCCATAACAAAAGGAACACTACCTATTCCCTCCTCTAGACACTTTAAAAGAAGTTCTGGGATCCACATATTTGTGGAATAACTTGTCAATGACAACATTGCTGCTGTTTCTTGGTCTCCTCCATGGGCTTGGCATTACTGTTCTTGTTCTGTTGGCTACTTTCTTCCTATGCTCCTTGGCATGGGTCCTCATCTTGTTTTGTAGAAGCACTTGAGCTTTTCTAGTTGGAATATGAAGATCTATCTTCTTGCCTGCCCTCCTTTTCTAAAGATCCCTATTTTCCTTTACCCTTGCCCTTTGCCTAATCATTGCGAGCTTTGTGAGTATTTGTGCCATCATACTCTTCATCCAAAGCTCTTCCTCAAGGATCATGTGCCCGAGCTTCTGAAAGGTAATTGGGCTACTCCCTAACCCACTTGTCAGTGCTATAATATAGCCTTGCTACCTACAAGGTAACTTAATCAATCCAAGCCAAGCGAAGGTTCATGCATCCAAGTTTCACCCATTGAGGCTAACAAATCTCGAACCACCTTGATTTTATTGAAAAACTCTTCACTTTCTCTAAGTTTCAGGGCATATAGTTGGGTCTGAAGGTTCAAGATTCTCATAGAGTTGTCGGTCTCATACTGACTCTTGAGAATATCCCACATAGCATGGGCATTGGTCACCAAGTGGACCAGTGGAATGAGATTGTCCTTCGTGGTCTAAATGATCACTACAAATGCTTCTACATCCTACTCTTCCCATGTCTGCACCAATGCTAGATTGGTTCGTGTGCTTATGGGATTAATTTCCTCAACTTACTTGAGGTGATCAACACTTTCTCCTAAAATGGCCTAAGGCATCTTCCACCAAAATGAAGTGACATGTTGTATTGTTGATGAGCCAATCCATGTTCATATCCAAAGGAAATCTAATCATCTTGAAATACTAATGCCTTCACTTGAAGGTGTTGATGTTGTTATTGGCATGCAATGGCCAAGGACTAAAAAGGCAATACGCTTCACTTCATACATCCAGGAAAAGCTTATTCTCTTCAGACTCATGTTAGTGAGAATACCTTTCTTATCCTAAGCCATATTCACATTAAGAAGAAAGCCAAATGGCATTGGATGCCAGTGACAGGATGACGCAAATCATTTTGAGTAGGGTTTTATAACTTTTATTGATACCGGACTACAAATGCCCTTCCCTGTGCTAAGTTGCCACTTGAGTGAGATTGGATTGATCTATCTACAAAAAGTTCTCCCCCTTGTCGACTCCCTTGTCCAATTAGCTAGAAAACAAGGAGAAGACATGATGGAGCAAGGACTCATTTGGCCTTATAGCTCACCATTCATCCCATTGTATTATCGCTAGAAGAGAAGGAAGGATACAATAATTGTCACCAATAGGCACATGACCAACACCACCAGATTGTCATCACATCTCTAGGCGCCCGACTCAGTTTGTGGCAGCCCCGACCAGGTTTATGAACATCCCAACCTAGGCTAGGCCTATATAAAACCCCCTCCTGCTCTGGGGATTGCTGCCAGCCTTTGCCTGCCTGCATGGCTTTCTTGGGGGCTAAACTGCCCTCTTTCCTGCTGCAACTATTATTGCCACTTGTGCAGCTACCACATGGACCAACAGCTGCTGCTGGACTATGCCACGTCTCCTATGACTGGATCTAACCATGGCAGAGGGTTTAGAGCCTCTGAGGCTGCCCTGTCATCAAGTATATTGCAGCGGCATATGAAGATAGGAATAACTTTTGCTGAGCAAGAATCAAAACAATCCTACCAATAATCACCACATAAACATGCTCCATGCTCAATGTGATGGAAACAATTAGCATCCCTTACAATTATTTTCCGTTGAGCCACCTTAGAAATATATTTGGTGGTAGAATGATAGTTAGAGCACACCCTAAGGTTCTTTGTAATATGAATAAGTGTTCCTGGAGGGGTGGAAATGAGCCCAAAACTGATGGCCAGCTTCACGCTATGGTAGCAAAGCGAATCTTCTCTCTCTTCCTCATCCAGATCATGAAGCACCACATTTGTGTCAGCTACAAATCTTGCCTCCTTCATGCATCTATCCAACCTCTGCAACTCGGCTTGTATCTCCTCCTGTTGAGGATGTGATGTGCCTGTAACAAATTTGTGCACCATGTGTTTCACCTCAATACAACAGCAACCTGGCACCTTCTTCACACCATTATTAATCATTGATTTGCTCACGTACATTACATCTACTAGCCTGCCTGCGTTAGCACAGACATTTGCTAGCAATAGATATGGTAAAGCATTTTGCAGTGCAATACCTTCTTCCTTCAACTAATAGCCAAACAGATCAATCGCAAGGAAGATCATAAACTCGCAAAGGATAGCGCTTCACAAACACCACCACCATCAGACAAGGATAGCGGATGAAGCAGCATGAGAAGTACTCTACCGCACACCAAGCCCCCTGCATTGCCACAATGCCCAATATTGTCTCCTCGTTCATCTCCTCCCTTTACCCCGATCGATCTTTACCATCGTCATCATTATGCAAGTCCACGACGATTTCCATCTACTCGTTGGACCCTCTTCTATGGCTACCATGTTGGCAAACAAAGGCAACACAATTGTCTAATCTAAAGCAAAGTAAACCATGGATACGAAGCAAAGATGGAGATGGAGACAGAGAGGGAGATGGAATGAGCTTCGAAGTACCTAGTATGAAGATTTTCACGAGCAGTGACGAGCAGTAGTAGAACTTTGTGGAAGAACTTTAGATGTGTGGAATGCCAAATCTCGTCCTTCTTTTGCAAAACGATTGCATGGAGGTCTACAAACAACTTCAACTGTGGAGGTATGCAAAGAACTTCAGATGTGTTGAAGATCTTTGATCTCAAAGAATCGATGAGGGGACAAAGTTCCACTAAGCACTCTAATGCATCTAAATTAAGTGGGTTTCTCTTAATGAAACCATTCTTAATTTGAAGCAAATAAGTAGAAAGAGTCTTTTGGAGGCTTGCATGAGTGGTTTTATTCTACATTTTGAGGGTCAAATTGATTGTGATGCCAACTTAGAACTTCGCTTGCAAGTGCAACTCTGAGTTTTAGTTGTACATCACATGCAAATAATTAGTGATAGTTGCATAAAGTTTAGACCAATACAAATTATATTTCAATCATAACCATGAGTTGATTTGAGTAAGTAGGAAGAAGATTAGTACTTAAGAGATCCCACACCTTCAATTGCAATGATAGAGTCAATTTGCAGAAATCACATTGGTCTTCAATAAATATAGGGATCGCTTTGCTTAGTCATACAAAGATATGAAGGAGTGCCACTATAAGTGGTAGCTCACACAATACCTATGAACAAGGATGTTAAGCTTGCATAACAAAGATCCTACCCATGAATCCAAAATATGCTAGCATTGTGAAATAGGAGTTAGAAATGTTGATTGAATAGAATTTTGCTATGAAATTGAGCATGTCACCAATTTTTCATCGTCTTGAAGAAGAATGGGAAGATGACAACCTATGTGAGCTTAGAAAAGGTCAATACAATCCCATTCAAGGATCCTTGTCCCTTACTATTCACAAAGCATGTGCTCAAAGGGGTAGCGAGGAAAGAGCTGTACATTTTCCTGAATGGATCTTCTAGGTACAACCAAACCAAGTTCTCATAGATCCAAGGATACGCACAAGATATCACTTGTGTAATTGGGGCATCTTTGCCTTTAAGGATGTATTTGGCTTCTTAAGAACTTGTCGGCCACAATAGGTGATCACCAAGCTTGAAATAAGAAGGTTGATTAAATCTAGCTTCTTGTGCACTAATTGGCCACATGTGATCACCAAGCTTGAAATAAGAAGTGTGATGAGAAAGTGTCCCTTTATCAAATCATATATGACAAGGTCCATTTAGGGTAAAGATGATGTGATTAAAAGATGAGATGGGACTAGCCTTGCAAGAAGTTCATTGTAGAATGGTAGGTGGACACTTTTCTTAGATGTTAATCTAACACATAAGCCAAGACTATGGTGAGCCACACTCTTTAAGGACTCTAATTAATATATTAATAGGGGTGACATGACAAAGGACAGTAGCTTGTATGGGACAATGTCGCATGCCCCTAAACCTAGTCATTTTGTTGTAGAGCCTTGACTATGTCAAACCTATTCATCTGGTAGTTGGGGGCACACAAGCTAGGGATGTCATAGCAATGGGCTGACTACATGACAAAATGGGTCAAGGAATGCAAATGCACAATCCATGCCAATTTTATATATGAGAACATCATTGTAAAGTTTGGGTATAACCTATAAATAATAACATAAGGACTCATTTTTAATTAAGCTATCTGCCATCTACTCATATTGAGTTCAAGGTAGTCCATGTGAAACATATTAAAGTTACTAACATAGCACTTTCAAAGATGACCACCAAGATAGTCAAAGCTATAGCATACTAGATTGGGAGAACTACCTTGTGGACTTACCAAATTGCATTCAAACTGACCAATGGGTTAGAACAACTTGTGCTTTTAGAGTTCACTCTTCCATAGAGGCTCAAGAGATTCTTGAATGAAGGAAATGCCATGTCAAAATGACTGATGCAAGTAGAGATGTTGGACAAAACTTGTCTATTGGGGGTTCATGCCATGACTATGAAAAAAATAAGAAGGGAAGCATGGTTTCAATGAATTCAAACACACACACACACACTCTCTCTCTCTCTCTCTCTCTCTCTCTCTCTCTCTCTCTCTCTCTCTCTCTCTCTCCTTCCTCCCTCCCTCCCTCCCTCCCTCTCTCTCTCTCTCTCTCTCTCTCTCTCTCTCTCTCTCTCTCTCTCTCTCTCCCTTCCTCCCTCTGTCCCTCCCTCCCTCTCTCTCTCTCTCACACACACACACACATACACACACACACATACTATTCTCATTTTATCCCTTGACCTTGTAATTTACTCTTCTTTCCTTTATAAATTTCTTTGACAACCCTTTTTAAGCTCCTTCTCCCCTCTCCCTCCCTCCCTCCCCCCCCCCCCCCCCCCTCTCTCTCTCTCTCTCTCTCTCTCTCTCTCTCTCTCTCTCCCCCCCTTTCTATTATCTCCTCATTTCTCTCCCAACAACCTCCTCCCCCCACATCCCACTAAACTCCCTACGTCTCCCTTCTTTCCTTATCTTTTCAATTTATTCACAACTTTTTATATATCTCTATATACCTTTTATATTTATTTCTTATTCTCTTATTATCCTAAAACTTTCATTTTCCTTATAATTTCCCTAATTTTTGTTTATTATTTTTTAGTTCGCTCAATTATTCTAATTTATTCTCAATTATCTCTATCCTAACACTCCTAAACCCACCTAACCTTACCACCCCTGTAAACCCCTCTGGCTTCTCCTTTCTCCAAACTCCCTCACTTCTATGACGTTCTCTCTCCCGACTCCCTCAACTACAAACCCTATTTAAAACACCTTAAGGCTTACAAGCCTCCACACTCACCCATCTACTCACCCGTACCGCCCCTCCCACAACCCCTACTGCTCTTGCTCCTCCCACCCCCTTACTGATCGCTGCCCTCTCACCTGCATGTAGCTCTAAAATTTCTCGCAGGCGCCTTGCTACACTTTTTACGGCTTCTCTGGTACGCTACCCTTCTACTTTGCCCCTCTGTATAGCCTCCCTTCATCACCCTTGTCTCGTGCTACAATCTCAGCCTTTGCACACGCTGTTGCTAATCCATTGATGATACTCACGGGCCTTGATTTATGCACACCTTGCCTCACTGTGTGCTTTAACTCCAAGACCATGGCGAACTTCCCTTTGCTCTATGCTATCCACTACCACAACCCACTAGTGCCGCTCCTAAACTGCATGAGTCGACAGTGTAACCTTTCATACAAGCCTTGATTGCCCCACTGCTCATCCTTAACTGTCCCGTTTCCAAACTGCCCCACTTCCAAACTATGCTGCCTTGACTACCCCACGTGTAGATGCCTGCGATGCCCACAGCTTCACGGCATTCTACTTCTCGACGAACTCTTTGATATAGTTACTGTAGACTTTAAATTTCATTGATTAAACCCCCCCTTTCCCCGCTTTTATTAAGGTCCCCCTTTATTTATTCTTTTTTCTCCTCTTCCTATCAGTTTATTAAGGTCCCCCTTTCAAAGTTTGCTTCCCCCCTTCCCCCCTTTTATTAAGGTCCCTTCCCCCCTCCCCTCTCTATTTCCATAAACTTACCTTCTTTCCCCCTCCCTCTCTTACATTATGTTCATTGACCCCCCCCCCTCTCTTCCCTTTCTTTCTTTATGTTTATTAATTCCCTCCTTCCTTTTTAATGTTTTAATTGCTAAAATCTTACGGTTTTTTAACCTATTACTCCCTAGCCTATTTAATCTAACTCCCCCCCCCTTCCCCTTCTTTAATATTTTATTTGTCAATTTATACTTCACATTATCCTCCACTTTAAATTTCGTTGCATAATCCTTCACATTAATTTCCTTCCAATTTTTTCACAATTTCTTTCCAAATTTCTTTTTGCATAAATTTACCCTATTTATTAAATTCTCCCCTTCTCCACCTCCGACACCTACATACATCAATATTTTCTACCTACTATCTTTACCCCAACTTTTTATTACGCTCAAAAGTGCAATGTCAAAAATTTGCTTTATAAGTCTTTAGCGTGTGCAATTATTTTTATTGTGATCCCGATAACAAGGGAGGGGTGTCTATGACACCTGTCTTCCCAACTAAGTTGAAATATGGTTCATTTTTCTTCAATAAAAATGATGCTGCCGACGACTTATCAAAGCTCAACTCCTCTCATTTCCTTTTTTAAAAAACATTCACCCTCTAGTGATGCTACATTTATAGTGGATTTTCTATTTATTTTAAAGTTTGTCAATAAAACTTTTCTCATTCCTACTCTAAATTGTCTTCACTTCACTATGAAAAGGGGTGTTGTAATGTCTTCTACACACACACATTTTCCCCTACAACTCTGGACAGTTGCACATAGTATGCGTAAGTCATTAAGGCTTTTTTTTGCTTCTTGACTCCCTTCTCTAACTTGTTTATTATTAATTTTTTCTAAAAACGTTGTTCTAATCCTCCTCTTATCCTTGCATAAATTTTCATCGGACTTCACAATCCAATTTATATCTCTCAACAACCCACTCCGACTCTCAATCCCGCCCCTCAAACGATACATTTAAGTCATCATGGCCTTGGCCTTTTGACTTTTTTCATTGCTCTTATGAACAACACTATTTTATTCCACTTACCTTTTAAATTTTGACCTTTTTAAGGACTCTTCAAACCCGAACAATTGTTAGAATTGCCCACTTTCCTCTCCTTGCTTGTTATTGCTACTACTAATACCTCAACTTTTATTATTTGCTTCCACACTACTAAATTATGAACCACCTTACTCAAGTACATATTGTCCATTCCTTAAATTTGCACTTCTCAATACTTCTTAACCTCTTCGGGTACACACTAGGTCATCACACTAGGCGATGACCTACTATCTCACCTAGTGGGTTGTATCTTGCTGGGGCAAAGGTGGGTACACACACACACACACACACACATACTATTCTCATTTTATCCTTTGACCTTGTAATTTACTCTTCTTTCCTTTATAAATTCCTTTGACCTTTGACTTCTCCTTTCTCCAAACTCCCTCACTCCTATGATGTTTTCTCTCTCGACTCCCTCAACTACATACCCTATTTAAAACACCTTAAGGCTTACAAGCCTCCACACTCACCCATATACTCACCTGTACCGCCCATCCCACAACCCCTACTGCTCTTGCTCCTCCCACCCCCTTATTTATCGCTGCCCTCTCACCCACATGCAGCTCTGAAATTCCTTGCAAGTGCCTTGCTACAATTTTTATGGCTTCTCTGGTATGATGCCCTTCTACTTTGCCCCTTTGTATAGCCTCCCTTTATCATCTTTCTCTCACATTGCTATCTCGCCTTTGTGCATTGCTGCTAATCCACTGATGATACTCGCGGGCCTCAATTTATGCACACCTTGCCTCACCATGTGCTTTAACTCCAAGACCATGGCAAACTTCCCTTTACTCTATGCTATCCACTACCACAACCCACTAGCACCGCCCCTGAACTGTGTGACCTTTCATACAAGCCTTGATTGCCCCACTGCTCATCCTTGACCGCCCCGTTTCCAAACTTTCCCACTTCCAAACTACCCCGCCTTGATTGCCCCACATGCAGACACCCGCGATGCCCATAGCTTCATGGCATTCTACTTCTCGGTGGGTGAACCCGACGACTCTTTGATATAGTTACTGTAGACTTTAAATTTCATTGATTAAACACCCCCCCCTTCCCCCCCTTTTATTAAGGTCCCCCTTTATTTATTCATTTTTCTCCTCTTCCTATCAGTTTATTAAGGTCCCCCTTTCAAAGTTTCCTTCCCCCCTTCCCCCCTCCCCTCTCTATTTCCATAAACTTACCTTCTTTCTCCCTCCCCTCTCTTACATTATGTTCATTGAAACCCCCCCCCTCCCCCCGCCTCCCCCCCCCTCTCTTCCCTTTCTTTCTTTATGTTTATTAATTCTCCCCTTCCTTTTTAATGTTTTAATTGCTAAAATCTTATAGTTTTTTAACCTATTACTCCCTAGCCTATTTAATCTAACTTCCCCCCCCCCTTCCCCTTCTTTTCACATTATTCTCCACTTTAAATTTCGTTGCATAATCCTTCACATTAATTTCCTTCTAATTTTTTCACAATTTCTTTCCAAATTTCTTTTTCATAAATTTACCCTATTTATTAAATTCTCCCCTTCTCCACCTCTAACAACTACATACATTAATCTTTTCTACCTACTATCTTCATCCCAACTTTTTATTATGCTCAAAAGTGCAATGTTAAAGATTTGCTTTATAAGTCTTTAGCATGTGCAACTATTTTTATTGTGATCCTGATAACAAGGGAGGGGTGTCTATGACACCTGTCTTCCCAACTAAGTTAAAATATGGTTCTTATCATTTTTCTTGTTGGATGGTGGTAGGTAGGTAGATTTCCCTCTTCAATAAAAATGATGCTACCAACGACTTATCAAAGCTCAACTCCTCTCATTTCCTTTTTTAAAAAATGTTCACCCTCTAGTGATGCTACTTCATTTATAGTGGATTTTCTATTTATTTTAAAGTTTGTCATTCAGTAAAAATTTTCTCATTCCTACTCTAAATTGTCTTCACTTCACTATGAAAAGGGGTGTTGTAATGTCTTCTACACACACACACACACACATGGTGGCAAGTTCATGCTTTTGGCAGAGCAGTTTCATCTTTGTGTGTTTTTCTCAGATTCTCGGATAAACATTTTGTTTGGCATTGTTCCACTTTTGGCAAACCTATCTCCACCTTATCTCAAGCTCTAGCGTAGTTCTTAGTTCTTAGGTTTTTGGAGATTGTCTTCAACTAGCATAGATATGAGAAGATTTCAACAAAAACTCAAGATCTACTGTTGTTTACAAATTGTTGCATATTCATAAAGTCCAACAAGGAGCGCATTTATTCAAAGTCCCAATTAGAAAAGATTCAACACAAAGGAACGGTGCGAGATAAATAGAAGAAATTGGGATTCGATTAGTAGAAAAATTATGAGACTCATCTTACAAGTAGTTTTGAATTTTCTAGATAAGCACTGGCCAAAACAATCATGAGCAAGAAATTTATTAATCATGGCTTATACATGCTTGAGAAAATCACAAAGTGTTTTTTAATCATCACTACAGACAACTTGATAATCCCAAAGTTTAGGAACTAAATATTAAAGTATCATCCAAGAAAGTATCCGCAAATTGTTGATGCTGATGAAAAATTCATCATTCATTGAAGATGGCCAAAGCATTAGCAAGACCAAAAGGCACATTCATATATTCATACAAAGCAAAATTGGTCCTAGACATAGTGTTTGGTTATCTTATGGATCAACCCTAACTTAATATTATCCACTTTTGAGAAAAGATAATAGCTTATCCAGTATATGATCAATACGTAGAATTAGGAACCTATTCTCAATAGTGATTTTGTTTAGATAAACTATAGTCAATAATAGCCTAAGAAGATACATTAAGTGCTTTTTGGTTGTAGCTTGTTTCTCTCATTGTTTGGTACATGCACATAGTATTCACACCCAAATGTTCTGAAATGGGAGACAGATGGCTTCTTACCGCTGTAAGCCTTATGTGGTGTTTTACCTTTGAGTGCCTTTGTATAGCTGTGATTAAGGATGTAAACCACAGTATTGATAGCCTCAGCCCAAAAGTGGTTTGGCGGTCTAGCACCTCAACATACACCTCCCCATCTCCACGGTGGTCTGCATTCAGCATTTAACAACCGAATTTTGCTTAGGCATATGTGGTGTCATCGTTTGTCGCTTGATCCCTTTGCTCTTGCAAAAATCTCCAAACTCTGTAGAAACAAACTCACCACCACCATCTGATCTGATTTTCTTCACTTTTCTCCCAGTTTCATTTTCAACAAGCTATAACCATTCTTTCAATTTACTAAAAGCTTGAGCCTTTTTGCAAAGAAAGTACACCCACATCTTCCTACCATAGTTGTCAACAATCAATAAAAAATAGGAAGATCCCCCCAAGGCCTGTGTAGGTATCTTACCGCACAAGTCAACATGCACCAACTCTAGAGGAGTGTTTGCTCTATTTTTGCCTTCTTGTGGGAATGCCTTTCTCTATTGCTTGCCCATCATGCAAGCTTCACACAATTCTTTGATTTTTGCTACTGCAGGTAAGTGAGCAACCATATCTTGCTTCTGCATCTCCTTCAGCACTGCAAATTCGATGTGGCTGAATCTTTCATGCCAAAGTCTGCTTGTGCCCACTCCAACAGTGGCTATAAGAGCACTTAGCTCATATAGATTGTTCCTCTTTACTCCTGTGCCAACAAGATTGCCAGCACTATCCAAAATTTTTACTCCTGTCTTGTTGAACCTCACCTCATGGTCAAGGTCAGTTATGGAAGCAACTGATAGCAAATTTCTCTTGATTTGTGGAACATACAACACATTAGATAGTTTCTTAACTTCTCCATTTACAAAAACAAATGAAACTGTACATGTACCCTCAATAGGGCATTTTGCATTATTTCCAACCATCAAAGTGATGGGTTCCTGTAGAGGCTACATGGAACAATATAGACCCTTCTTGCAGGTCATATGACGGGAGGCACCACTATCCAAAACCCATGAATCAGTGGTTGACGCTTCTTGAACTGAGGAACACTCTTCCTCAATGGCTAGAAATAGATCCAACTCTGCTTCCGCTGTGTTAGCTATCGTCAACCTAGTCGATGAAGCTAACCAATCAACCTAGTCGATGGAACTGACTAGTCGTCCATGGAATATTCAAGGAATATTTCCTATACTGTCACCTCAAGGGTGAGAGCCATCAAAACCCCACCAGGGGGGCCACTGGCCCTTTGGGACCCCCCAATTGGGGGCCAACTGGCGCCTAGGCCCCAGCAAGAATAAGGGGCTCCCACACAATCACATTTCTACCATCAATGATCTCATTGATATACCTCATCTGACATGCAAGTCAAGATCCATCCAGTGTCTTGGGCTCACACATGGCTTCTCCTCATATGGGGGGCTTACAACTTGAGCACCTTGGACCACTGGTGGTTACTACCAGGAGGGTGGGGCATTGAGCATATCTAACAGTTCCTCGCTAGAGAATGTGATATCACATCCTCCTAAGAGGCTCCTTCCCCTATTTTTTTTGTCATCCATAGGGCATGCAAAAGAGTCAATATGTCCCCAACCTTATCCTTATGACAGGTTTACAAAAATGGCTGAAGTGGCCTCATGCTATCACGTCCTCCTAGGATGCTCCTTCCCCCATTTTTTTTCCCTTCATAGGGCATGCAAAAGAGTCGATATGTCCCCAACATTATCCTTATGAGAGGTTTTAAAAAATGGCTCAAGGCCTCCCAAGAGGACGTGATATCATGTCCTCTTGGTAGGCTACTTCAGCCATTATCTTTGCCTCTCATAAGGCAATGGTTTGCAATGTCTTGGCTCTTGCACATGTCCTATGAAGGGCATTAAAAATGGGGGAAAGAGCCTTTTGGAGGACGTGACATCCTTCTGGGAGGTTCCTTCCCCCCATTTTTTTCCTCTTATAAGGAAATGGTTTGGGACATCCTGTCTCTTCCACATACCCAATGAAGGGATAGAAATATGGGGGAAAGAGCCTCCCAAGATAGCTTGGCTCTTGCCTCTCACAAGACAATGGTTTGGGACATCTTGGCTCTAGCACATACCCTGAGAAGGGCTAAAAAGTAGGGGAAGGAGCCTCTGAGGAGGACATGATATCACGTCCTCCTAGGAGGCTCCTTACCTCATTTTTAAATGTCCTTCATAGGGCATGCAATTCAAGTCCCCAACCTTATCCTTATGAGAGGTTTAAAAAAATGGCTAAAGTGGCCTCCCCAGAGGACATGATATTGCCTCCTCCTAGGAGGCTCCTTCCACCATTCTGTTTGCCCTTCATAATACATGAAAAAGATGCAATATTTCCCCAACCTTATCCTTATGAGAGGTTTAAAAAATAGGCTAAAGTGGCCTCTCAAGAGGACGTGATATCACATCCTCTTGGGAGGCCATTTCAGCCATTTTTTGGCCTCTCATAAGGCAATGGTTTGCAATGTCCTAGCTCCTACACATGCCCTATGAAGGGCATTAAAAGTTGGGGAAAGATCCTTTCAGGAGGACATGATATCATGCCCTCATAGAAGGTTCCTTCCCCCCATTTTTGGCTCTCATATGAGTTTGGGAAATCCTAGCTCTTGCACATACCCTATGAAGGGCTTAAAAAATGGGGGAGGAGCCTCCCAAGAGGATGTAATATCACATCCTCCTAGGAGGCTCCTTTACCCTTTTTTTTTGTCCTCCATAGGGCATACAAAAGAGTCAATATGTCCCCAACCATACCCATATGAGAGGTTGTAAAAATGGCTGAAGTGGCCTCCCACGAGGAGGTGATATCACACCTCCTAGGACATTGTAAACCATTGCCTTATGAGGGGCAAGAAAATGGCTTGGGACATCATGGCTCTTGCACACACCCTGTGAAGGACTAAAAAAATGGGGGAAGGAGCCTCCCAAGAGGATGTGATATCACATCCTCCTAGGAGGCTCCTTCCCTCATTTGTTTTGTCCTTCATAGGGCATGCAAAAGACTCAATATGTCCCCAACCTTATCCTTATGAGAGGCTTAAAAAAATGGCTAAAGTGGCCTCCCAGGAGGATGTGATATTTGGTCATCCTAGGAGGCGACTTCATCCATTTTGTTTCCCTCTCATAAGGAAATGGGTTGTGATGTCCTCTCTCTTGCACATGCCCTATGATGAAGGGCAAAAAAAATGGGGGAAAGAGCCTCCCAAGAGGGCATGATATCAAGTCCTCCTAGGAGGCTCCTTCCTCACTTTTTTTGCCTCTCATAAGGCAATTGCTTGGGACATAAGGATTGGGAAATCTTAGCTTCTGCCTCTCATAAGGAAATGGGTTTGCAACATCTTGGCTCTTGCCAATCCCTTGTAAAGGGCAGTAAAAGAAATGGGGAAAGGTTCCCCCTAGGAGGATGTGATATCACGCCCTCCTAAGCAGATCCTTCCCCCTTTTTTTGGTCCTTCACAAGACATGCAAAAGGGTCAATATGTCCCCAACCTTATCCTTATGAGAGGTTTAAAAAAATGGTGGAATTGTGCTCTATCACATCCTCCTGGGAGGCCATTTCAGCCATTTTTTTTCCTCTCATAATGTAGTGGTTTGCAATGTCTTGGCTCCTACACATGCCCTATGAAGGGCATTAAAAAATGGTATAAAGAGCATTTGAGGAGGACGTGATATCATGTCCGCCTAGAAGGTTCCTTCCCCCCATTTTTCAGATCTCATAAGGCAATGGTTCAGTGGGACATCCTATCTCTTCCACATACCCTGTGAAGGGCCCAAAAAATGGGTGAAGGAGCCTACTAGGAGGAGGTAATATTACGTTCTCCTAGGATGATCCTTTTCCCATTCTTTTTTCCCTTCATAGGGCATGCAAGAGAGCCAATATGTCCCCAACTTTATCCTTAGGAGAGCAAAAGCAAGGCTGAAGTAGCCCCACAGTAGACATGATATCACATCCTCGTAAGAGGCCACTTCATCCATTTTTTTTGCCTCTCATAAGGCAATGGTTTGTAATGTCCTTGCTCTTTCACATGCCATGGTGATGATGAAGTGCAAAAAAAATGGGGGAAAGAGCCTCCCAAGGGGACGTGATATTTCATCCTCCTAAGAGGCTCCTTCCCCCATTTTTTTGGCTTCTCATAAGGCAAAGGGTAGGGACATGAGGAAATGGTTTGGGACATCTTGGCTCTTGCCACCTAGGATATGGCGATATCATGGCCACCTTGGAGGCTCCCTCTTCCCATGTTTTTCTCCCTTCACAAGGTTGTGGTTTGGCAAAGGTCAAGGGAGAGGAGTGGTGGGCCAAGACTGATTACATACATATTTTCCAAAATTTTTATACACACTTTTTATTTGCATATGTCTATAAAAATGGGATACAAAAGGAAAGATATCATTTAGAAAATGATATCTTTTGTACTCATGTTTCTTTCTTTCTTTGTCCAACTTTATTCTCTATTTCCATGTTGTGATAAGACCAATGTGAACATTTTTTCATATATTGTTATGCTTTTGTTTGTATGTTGTTTTGTTTTTGTGTAGATGGATATGAGAGAAAGTACAACTCCTCCCCCTAAGATAAAAGGCCAGGGCCAAGAAAACGTTTCATCTCCTCCAAAGGAAAAAGGGGGAAAGAGGAAGCCTCTTATTCATGTTGACACTAAGAAGGGGGGTCATGGTGGGAATAGACTAGAGATTGAAGCTCCTATAGGCATTGAACACACATCTATAGATGTACATGATTTGGATGGAGGGGGAGACGAACTCTTTTGTTGATGACCTAAGCTTAGATCTTATTCGTGGGGGTGACATCATTTCTAGGTGTAGGCTTCTCTATTTTGATGAGTTCCCTAAAATCCCTTGTGTCAGCCTATTACATATGCTAGAGTTAAGGGTTTCAAAAAGTGATGTCACTAAAATTAAGAGTGCATTCTAGTATGCTCAAGGTACATACTAACAAAGGGTGCATTTAGAGTTTCGATCTGCACTAGAGTGGACTTATGTTTGAGCTTTTATTGATCTATTTTGTTTTGAAATTTTATGTTTATAGATTGAATGAGCACTCTGTGATCAACCCAAGATTGAGAGAGGTTCTCATAAATGCTAACAACATTTGTGAGTGTGATGCTCAAGCTTTGATGAGATCCTTGAAACCCCAAGAGTGCCAAGTGATAAACAATGCAAGAACTAGGGAGTTCAAAGGGAATGTAGGATGATACCCTTTAAGTAGGGAGTATTGGCTCAGCCTATATTTTAGCTGAGAGCAAGTCATTGTCATTTTTTATTTCCTCGTTGATTATTTGGGTCATGGTCTCATAAATTGTGTATCTTTGTATGGTGGTACATTCTCTTTTCTTTTTGAATGTGGTATAGGTTGAATTTAACATGGTGTTAAGGAAGCACTAGAGTGGATTAAAGCTACAATTTCCATGGAGGAGAGAGACAGCTGACAAAAGAAGAAGATTGATTTAGTGCAAAGGAGAATATCACATCAGATGGGTAGGGTAAACGACAATCTTTTTTGGGAATTCAAATATGATGGATAGCATAAGAAGCTTGAGTTTTTTGAATCCTAAGTTAATGTCATGTAGGTCCTTCATTGCTTTGACCCTCAATTGTGATATATATGGAAATTAAAGTTATTTTCCTTGAATTAAGGATACAAAAAATTTATTTCACTTTCTCCCCTTATAGTAGAGAAGAAAATTCAACATCTGTCTTTATTGGAGTGTAGCACAATCATGCAAAATATGTGTCGCATGCCTCCTGTAGATATTCCATATAGAGGGTTCGCTAAGGTCTTATTCTATATTTGATATGATTATTTTTGCCTTCAAAAGGTTGATTGTATTAAATTTATTTTTCTTATGCATTTGTTTATTGCAAAATAAATACGGTTATCCTGAGAGATATTCTTGGAGAAGATAGAAAACCATGCCATTTTCGTGCTTGAAAGGCTCAAGACTATGGAAAACATTGGGCTATAAAGAAGGATTATAAAGGTTGGTTTTTTTCTACAATTCAAGCATGCTACATGAAGTGTTTAATCATATGGAATTCAACCTATCTTTTTTCTCCCTCTTGGTAGTTGTCGATGTGGAGCAGATACCATCTCCACCACCTAGGGATTTTTAAGCTGATGTCTAGAATAAGAGTCATGGTATTTTGACTATACATTTAATGCCAATACATTTAGATTGGATGTGATATGGATAGGGAATTTTCTAAACTAAAAAATTTGCATATTTTTATCAATAGATTCCTATGAATATTCCATTGATTTCATGAATTGTTTTTATAAGCAACTAAAAAGATAGTGAAAGTTGTCACTCCCTTTTTGTCTATTTGCCCCCCCCCCTCACCACTACTTTCTAAGGATCATGTCAATTATGGCTTAACCACAACTTCTTATAGTTTGGGATACAATGGATGGCTTGATGTGTTATGCAAGATATTTATATGTTACTTGATAAGTGTATGCCTTTTTCCCTTGATTTATAAGATGGTTTAAACTATTGCAATATATTTCTAGGCTCTAGCTTGACATGGATGGAGAGATATGTTAGAGGTTCGGACCTTATAATGGTGATAAGAGTGGTTGTAGTAGACGAGAAAACACAGTATTAGATAAAGTGGGGCAAAAGTTGCATTTTGGGAATTTCGAAATTGGGTGGATTTCATTAAAATTGGGAAAGGCTTCATTAAATTTGGGAAAATTTCCATTGATTGTGGGAATTTTACCAATATTGAATAAGCTAATATTTGGAATTCCAATGATTATGAAAAACTTCATTAGTTGTGAAACAGTTCATTGCGTATAAAAACTGGAACAAAGCATTTGTGGCAGAGTTTGAAAATCATGTATTTGGTGGTGTTAATAAACACCGTCTAGGGACAACATGTATATTTTGCTTGAGGTATTAATAAACACCAGTTGGTGGTGTTAACAAACACCATGCATAGTGAGTTCCACTAGAAACAAAGTAGTTGTTGGTGAAGGTCAGCTTCTAAAAATTGTCATATTAATAATATGCAAATACCCATTGACAAGATAACAACAATTGAGAAACATCACATGAGAACACACCTTATAATGGAAGTTTGGGAGATTAAGAGGGAGAAAATCGACACCATTTTCTATGCTCTGATACCAAGCAAGCTCTCCTGTGCTTTGATACATACGCTCTATGGAATCTTGATCTTCTTGGGTCTATTTATGGATTTTGATGTCCATGACCAGACAATTGCATCAATACACTCCCATACCTGTGGATCCAACCTATTCTCTGCCCAATACTTGTTCCAGCAATCAACATAGGCATCTGCATCACTAAGCCCCTTTCTCTTAACTGATGGTGCCCAATACTGAATTAATAATTTCTTGAAATTAGGAGAAGCAGCATCCATCTCGGCACTTGATATGGCAACCCCAAGCCATATGGGGTATATAGGATCTGATGGCCTCACCAAGACGAAGTCACCTTGCTTAACATCCACCATTGGTCTAAACTCTTCCCTCGGCGTACCTTTTAGAGGCCCACAATAGTGATCATTCCATTCCTCATAGCCTTGGAAATCATTAATGCAAGCATCTATATCATCCTCCTCATCAAGAGATTGTGTTCTTGGCCAAAACTCTCTGTACACTCCTATCTCTGAGATGTTTTCCTATTCGAGCTCACCGATCATGGTTTTCCAATAGTCTATCACTGGCCTAATGTAGGACTCATAGGATGCATTCTTTCCACTTGCACATTTCTCCCAAAACTTAATGTAATCCTTTATCCCTGATATTACTTGCAAGTGATCTCTCACAAATGTAGCTATTGGCAGTATATCCGGACAACCTGTTGGCAACAATGATTGACCCTCACTATCTTTCTTCCATAGCTCAATTCCCCCTTCAATGGGCATCCAATTCGGTGATTTTGGATGCACCTTGTACTGCATCATTGGTATGTCACCTTGCATGTAAAATCGAAATTGTAATGGCATTGCATGTCCAACTAGCATTTCTTGCCCATCACATAGGTAGCCATGAAGTTAGGAACCCGTGTAAGAACAAATGGTGCCGGTGAAGATGATGTACATTTTTTGAATGTATCCATCAGATGCGGGAAAGTGAATGTTTGTCCCACCCGCAAGCTCTCAAAAAACGTGATGAACATTGCATCAATGTCCTCATGTGTGTGCCCTACCATCAAGAAGCCCAATTGAACTGTCTTGAAAATGCCCCTTGCTACAAGAAGAGAAAGGTATGCAAACAAGTATTTATTTTTGTTCTCAGACCCATAATTATCTAGTTGGAGTAGCAAGTTCTCTGGCAACTTTTGGAATGGTGGCTCAATAGCAACACTCCCCTCTAAAGAGGGTGGGTTTTCTCTTGTATTTGATGGAAAAAAATTCACACGTGTCTGTAGCCCTTGCAATGGAAGTTGTCATGGCCTCCGTGACAGACTTCGGGTCACTTTCCGATACAGTTTCTAGATTTGCATTTGTGATCGTGACATCTACATTTTCAGATAAGCTAGCTTCACTTGTGGAAACATGTGCACCTTTAGAACTGTAATGGGAGTCCAAAGCGTTTCTTGAACATAGAGCATTCAAAAGGTGAGCATTGCTTCTAGGAATCCCATTGGTAGCAAGGTCTCCAAGATCATGCATATCCATCCTCTCGAGGTTGTGCAAACAAATTGAGAGCGATTCAATCGTCAGGTTGGGATCAGATGGCCACAAACCATTGAGGGTGAAGTGTCCATAATGACCGTTTCCATGCCCATGGGTAATCATTCCAATGAGTGAAACCTGTAATTGCCATGCAGAATCGGTGTCCTTGGACCTCACCCGAAGTCTTGGAATTGCCGTCTTTTTTTGGTCCATCTTATCATGGATTATGCATACATACTTTTTTGGATCCATCTCAGAGTACCTACGCCATGCATAGTATAAGTTCCTACAGCTTTGTTGCTGTATCATATGCATCTTTCTCTCTTCCATCAGCGAATTGTGCTCATCTTGACTTTTTGTGGCTGCCAATTGAGCCTTGATCCGGCTGCACAAGCTACATTTAGAGAATTCACTCGTCTTAGCAAGGGCTACATTTTTTAAGTCTGATTTCCAAATCTCGCCAAATGTGATGTGGATAGGCTCTGATAACCACGTTGATTAAGTGAAGTGTTGACCTCACGTAGGATGTCTATCTTCTTATACACTTCAGGTATCACTTGCTGTGTCTCTCTAGAACCATCCTGCATGGTTCTACTCTTGTGAGGCATATGCTCTGAGCTACTATCCACAAAGTGTTGAATGAGAGCCCTTGCCATACCTATGTGCTCCCTGCTCCTCCTCATAATCCCTGAATTGCCATGCACATATCGCTACACACCACTCTCAAATTGCTCCCTGTATCGATAAAATGATGTCCTTGAATTCCATGCTTTACAACAGACATCCCGACCGTTTATCCTGAAGTTGTAGCATATCCTCCCTATGTAGTCATGATGCCAAGCTGTTGACAACACATCGTATATAAAGTTTGTACGAGACTCCAAGGAGCTGCCCCAAAAGTTCTTCCTTAGATTCATTAAGAGATCTCGCTTTGCATGTTGGCAACACCTACTCCCACAACAATCAATGGAAGAAACCTGCTGCACCGAATCTAGTGACATTTTGTACATTGATGTTGGAGGCTCTCTTTGTTTAGGCACCCTGTTAATGAAAGTGTACCTTTTTTTCTTTGATGTTGGATCATCCCTTTTCAACATTTGATCATTGACCAACTCATCTATACCAGCAATGTGGTCCATGGGCACATATTGTTGCAATGGGCTTCCTTCAAGTAAGGTAATCTGCTTGATGGGCCATTTTACTAGGCTGAGAGAGTCGACATCTTGCATAGAAGACCCTGAGTCACTTCCTCTCATTTGTTCTTTCTTTTCAATACCCACACTAATGCAATCGTTACCCAATAGGTCAAAGTTTATAGAGTCTCCCAGGAAAACATATAAGATCACACCTTCCCCCACGGTCTTTGTTTTGCTCTCATCCCATAAGACAACCTTTTTCTCTTTCCAAGATTCACGAATTAAATTGTCAGTTTCCAATGAAGAAACTGGCATTGCCTCAACATAAGGTTGCTCAGGCTCACTTGGTGCAGCTTCTTCAGCAAGCTTCTTCAGCTACCGCATCATCTAAAGAATCACCAACATGTTTTAGAGAGCCCTTAGGCCACTTGACAATGCTCCAAATTGCCTCACCAACAAGCACTGCATCCATAGTGGGAAATGGCAAGAGCATTTCACTATTGATAGACTTCTCCACTATCACCGATACATTTTCTGTCCCAATCTTCACACCACTACAATAGGCCTCCAGATCTATTGCACACACTCCACCAATTCCAACCACTTCATTCCCCACCATCATCATGACCTTCTCCCCGCTTCTGATAGCCATCTCCTGTCATTACGATTACGGAGAATTAATTATGAACAAATTACAACCAAATAATTTCATAAGACCATCAAACATGTCCTTCTAGAGGGGAAGAATGGCATTGGTGCAAATCTCTAGAAAGCATGAATGAGTCTATACAAAATTTTCATGAAAGCATGAATTATTTCCCTAAAAATTTTAGCAATTTGATAAAACTTTTTTTAAAGCATGAATTATGTTCACCATCATCATGACCTGATTCATGCATCTGATAGTAGCCATCCCCTCTCATTACGATGACAGGAAATTGATTATGAACAAACTACAACCAAAGAATTTCATAAGACCAACAAAGTTGTCCTTATAGCGAGGGGAGAATGGCACCAGTGCCATTCTCCATGTGAATTTGGCTAACCTATGAAGAATTGCATATCCCATATTTGAAAAGGGGAATGGCACCAGTGCCATTCTCCCCATGCATTGACTTGAGAAAAACATTTGTCTTCATAAGAGGAGAAGAGATTAGTGCCATTCTTCCTTTGGAAGACAAAATTTTGACTTGGGACTTTGCCTTGGGAGAATGCCAATGGTGCCATGCTCCCTTTGCAAAGCCAAAATTTTATATTAGGACATTGCAATGGGAGAATGGCACTGGTGCCATTCTCCCTTTATGAAGGCACTAGTGCCATTCTCCCATTGTAATAGGAAAATGGAGAATGGCACTAGGAATAGGAAAATGGAGAATGGCACTAGTGCCATTCTCCCATTGGAAAATGGAGAATGGCACTAGTGCTATTCTCCCAATGGAATGTCCCAATGGAATGTCCTAATTTTTTGGCTTTGTAATAGGAAAATGGAGAATGGCACTAGTGCCATTCTCCCAATGGAATGTCGTAATTCAAAATTTTGGCTTCACAAAGGTAGAAGGGCACCAATGCCATTCTCCCATTGGAATTAGTGGAATGTCAATCTATAGGTTTAGTTTTTCTAGATTACCACTAGCAGAGAATGGTAGTGATGCCAATCTCATGTTGGCAACTACATAATGACACTGAGATCATCAAACTCACATGTGGAATGGAATCGGACACCACTCTCCTATGATCACAATCTCTGCTCTGTAGAGTTCATATGGATTTGTGTCAATCTCTGTGGAGAATGGCAGTGGTGCCAATCTCATACCATGAACTGAAAACATGCACAAGGAATCCTAAACTCACATGTGCATTTGCACTTTTGCCATTATCCTACTGTAGCCAATAAAATTAGTGGAATGTTAATCTATAGGTTTAGTTTGTCTAGATTACCACTAGCGGAGAATGGCAGTGATGCCAATCTCATGCTGGCACCTACATAATGACACTGAGATCATCAAACTCACATGTGCCATTTTGACTCTGTGAAGCCAAAACTTTGAATCTGGGAGAATGGCACTAGTGCCATTTCCCCTTTGCACAGCCAAGATTTGAATCAAGAAATCACAATGGGAGAATGGCACTGGTGCCATTCCCCCTTTGCAAAGCCAAAGTTTTGAATTGGGACATTGCAATGGGAGAATGGAAGTGGAGCAAATTAAAAAAAATTTAGCTTTGTAAAATGGGGAGATTGGAGGATGGTAGTAGTGCCATTCTCCCATTGCAATGCTAGAACTTGAAACCATAGACTATGTGTGTGTGTGTGTGTGTGTGTGTGTGTGTGTGTGTGTGTGTGAACGTGGTAGTCATTTGAAACCATACACTATTTTACTTCCATTTATTCATATATGTGGTAAAGTTGATCGATATTACTTTATGAAACCTAGCTCATTATGTGAGTTTATTCACGCTAGTTTGGTTATGCTAGGTTGTTTAAGTTACAAATTTTTATGTTGGTGCTACCATCATGCAACTTCAATATCTTTCATGTTGCAAGTATATTGCAAGTCCTATAATTTAATATCTTAAGTTATATTAATTTGCATTGAATTTTATATATTGTAATTGTGAAGATTTTTGTTTTGGTGAACTGATGTTGTCATGAATGGTCAATGGAATAATTCAAATATCCACTATCTACATAGTCCCCTCCAACACCTATATCACACTCAACTCTTGAACCTTCACCTCTCCTTTTTTCTTACAATCTAAACTGAGTTGTAGCTCCCTACCTCTGGGAAACATTTCCAACCTGGAAGGCCAAATGAGCCTGTCATATAATACTCAAATGAAAAGACAACTGAAAAAGCATTGAAAACAAGCATAGATTGTCGCTCCTTCTACACTCCCACACTCCTCCAACATGAGAGCTCCTTTATTGCATGCATCCTCGTCACCTTCTATTAATCTAGAACAACAGTGCACCATAGGTTTGGCCCTCATCTTCCCATCTCCTACTCTCTATCCTCGAATTTCCACTACATATAATTGTTACATGGCAATGTGTGGGTGCATAATAATGATCACATCAGAGCCTCTCTTAAAGCCCCCACTAGCTCCTCCCACCCAACATGTGTCAACCATGTAACATCACATCTAGACAACTCTCAAATATCCTTTGAATATATTAATTGGCCACTTGGGACACATTGAATATCAAGTCTCTATCAATATTTTGTTGTCTAAAATGCTTAAGACATGAGCTTATGGTAAGTAGACTAAAGTGTGCATGATTTTCATTGTAACCCCCTTAGATTACTCAAGTGTGTGTGATGTGTATGAATAAATTTCATATATTTTTTGCTCAATGCTTTTGACAACCTTGTTTATCCAAGTTTGGCTTCTCCTTTTTGTGGCCTAAGATGTTGTCAGGGTTTTTTAAAACGAAAACTAGTTTGGACATCTAATTTTATTCACTAGCTGAGTGGACACTTATTTTACCTTCACAAAAATTCCCTTTCTCTCATATAGGTCCACGTGTTGTTATGAACATGTAAGATCAAAAGTTGAACTAGTTTCATTCCTGCATGAGCTGTACAATTGTTGTTAAAGCAAGATGCTTGATGTTGAAAATATGCAAGTCAATTATTTGTGTAGGTCAATCATCTTACCAATCAATTATGTGTCCCCCAAGAAATTATTTACAAAATCGTAGCTTATGCTTGGAGAGAGCTATGGTCGATGGGCGTGGGAGACTCCATATTATGCCTTCAATGAAAGGGGCCACAATTATTAGTAGCTATGTGTCTAAGTATTTAAATAACAAGTAGGAGTTATTTGGAGTTAAGGAGAGGAAGAAAGAGAAAAGGAAAAAAGCCAAATCACCATATGGTGAGAGAGGAAATTCATTCACGTGGGTGTTGGAAGGACCATGTTCTTCCAAACCATTCAGGAGACCAGTTGGGCTGCTGCTGTTGATATACTAATTAATTGATGCCTATCAGTGAGGTGATCACACAATTTGATTGAGGCAAACAAGCATCTGGACTTCTCTAGTAGACACCACATCCATTCATTGGTGGAGACACAATATACCTTGATCTCTCTATTTTATTACTTTGCTTTATAGCCCCTTATTGCCTTCATGGTAGACAAACATGAGTTTGGCAGAGGTTGCATGAATCTCTGTTCTCAAAATTCCAAGATACTCCACTACATCAAGACCTCCGTGCCTCAATTTGGTGGTTTACCCCATATGAATAATATCTTAATTGAATGATTAGTGCCCTCCTGAAGTTACCTAAACATATTAGTTTGTTTTCTCTTTGGTTCTCATTGGTTCTCTTTGGTTGACCTAGCTTTTGAGGGCAATTGCACAAGAGTTTTGTTCTCCTTTCATGGACATATCCATTGTAGATGTTTGAACTTGGATCATTTTTTCCATTGTGGCATTTAATGCAAAACCACCACAAATGAAGTGAGATAACATTTGTTATTGGCCACATAGCTTTGCACACAGAAAGACTTCACACGGGAATCCTGCTAGCTATTAATTAAAATTGATCAAACAATGTTGGAGTCATCTTTTTATGGTCCTGAACTTGACATGATATGACTTGTCACCTCATAGATCAATTTTCATAATCCTTACTCACATGGCTTAAGGCATTGAATTTGTCAAACTAATCAACTTTAGAGAGACAATGTAGATGCTTTACTTATGCACATTCTGTGGACAATATTGAATGGAAAATGAAGTGGTGAAAACTTTATAGGGTGTTGAGCTATTAAATAATGTTATTGCACTTGCTAGAACAAGGCCTTCTTACCTAGTTGATATTAGCCACAAGGCCTTCCTCTAGGTAATGCATGAACAATATTGCATGGAAAATGAAGTGGTGAAAACTTTATAGGGTGTTGAGCTATTAGATAAATGTAGCACTTGCTAGAGCAAGGCCTTCTTACCTAGTTGATATTAGCCACAAGGCCTTCCTCTAGGTAATGTATGTTTCATAGTAGCACATTGAAAACCTTTCTTGATATTAGTAACAAGGCCTTGCTCTAGGCCACATGAACTTGAGCTCAACCCTCTAGAAAGACCTAGAATAAGATTCCAACAGTAATGCCCCACATAGTCATTATTGGTCGTTCCAAGAGAACTTAAGCAACCATTGTTTATAAAGCCTTGAGTTTTAGAAAATATATTCTTCCCACTAGAATATAATGGCAAGTTATATTAGATGTTTTTGGCACATGTTTTCTCTTTGTTTTTTAATCTCTTTTTGAGATTTAGCAGAGTGAGTAAGTTAGAACATCGAGAGAGCTTAGATTTCAAGCGATGCTTGTGAGGAACTTTGTGTAAAGCATTAAAGCAATTGATTTCTACTAAAAATGTTTGAATCAACATGACACTATTAGAGACTATATATACTTATTTTTATGTATGATTCATGTGGTGCTAGTATTTACATTCTTACAATTTTATAAAATGTGACTTAATAGCAACATCAACCACTAGCTTGGCATGACCTCATGAGAGGGCATGTGTCGTAACCCATGTCTAGCACTAGTCCTCTTGACACACACAACAAACTAAAAATCATAGAAAAAAATCCACATGAGCACTCTAGAGCACCCCTAGCACCACCGATAGCTGAAACTACATGAGTCCATTGAGCCTTTCGCATGTAGTGGGTCCACGTGTCATCATGCACTTGCACTCGATGCATATTAAAGAAAGGATGGCTCTCATCAATGAACATAGGTAGTGTGGCTCCATTGCAACATGCAAATACTAACATAGCAGTACAAAGCTGCACAAGAGCAAATACTTCATGTAACACTAATGCCTATGTCAATAGCAAATGTTTTCAGTAATAGATAGAAATAGATGCACATAATTTTTATTTAATCCTTACTCATTCTAAGACCGTATTAGATAATTCGAGAAAAACCCAATTCCCACAATGGCAGTTTTGGAAGAAATTGTAGCTCCCCTCAATGAAAAAACAGGAGAAATATGTGAAAATAGACTAGATAGCCATTCATGAAGTGTGAAATATCAACTACATTCTCAAATAATAAATAGAATATCAGTGTCTAAACTACGTTATCATCAACAAAATAATAAACTTTGAAACCCATTTGAGTTTTTACCCTACTATTCTAGGAGGGTATTCCAGTGATCATAGGAGAGTGGTGTCCTATTCCATTCCACATGTGAGTTTGATGATCTCAGTGTCTTTATGTAGTTGCCATCATGAGATTGGCATCACTGCCATTCTCCGCTAGTGGTAATCCAGACAAACTGAACCTATAGATTGACATTCCACTAATTTTATTGGCTGCAGTAGGATAATGGCAAAAGTGCCAATGCACATGTGAGTTTAGGATTCCTTGTGCATGTTTTCAGGTCATGGTATGAGATTGGCACCACTGCCATTCTCCACTTGTACAAATGTTTACCCTACTATTCTAGGAGGGGTATTCCAGTGATCATAGGAGAGTGGTGAACATTTGTACACAGCGGAGACAATGATCACTACATAGAAGAATGCACATGTGAGTTTAGGCTTCTCCACTAGTGGTAATCTAGACAAACTAAACCTATAGATTGACATTCCACTAATTTTATTGACTGCACATGTGAGTTTAGGCTTCAGAGTGCCATTTCCTAGGGCCTAATAAGAGAGTGCCATTTCCTAGGGCCTAATAAGAGATTGGCACCACTGCCATTCTCTGCTAGTACAAATGTTTACCCTAATATTCTAGGAGGGGTATCTCAAGGATCATAGGAGAATGGTGCCCGATTCCAATCCACATGTGAGTCTGAGGATCTCAGTGTCATTATGTAGTTGCCTGCATGTGATTGGCATCAGTTCAATTCTCCACTGGTGGCAGTCTAGATAAACTAAACTTGTAGATTGACATTCCACAAATTTTATTGGGTGCAGTAGTATAATGGTAAAAGTGCCAATGCACATGTGAGTTTAGGATTCCTTGTGCCATTTTTAAGGTCTTGGTATGAGATTGGCACCACTGCCATTCTCCACTGGTGGCATTCTCCACAAAGATTGACACAAATCTATTCTCCAGTGGTGCCAATCTCTTATTAGGCCCTAGAAAATGGCATTGAGAAGCATGCACATGTGAGTTTAGGCTTCTTAATGCCATTTTCTAGGGCCTAATAATAGATTGGCACCCTGCCATTCTCCACTTGTACAAATGTTTACCCTACTATTCTAGGTGGGGTATTCCAGTGATCATAGGAGAATGGTGTCCGATTCCAATCCACATGTGAGTTTGTTGATCTTAGTGTCATTATTTAGGTGCCTGCATGAGATTGGCATCATTGCCATTCTCCACTAGTGGTAATCTAGACAAACTAAACCTATAGATTGACATTCCACTAATTTTATTGGCTGCAGTAGGATAATGGCAAAAGTGTTAATGCACATGTGAGTTTAGGATTCCTTGTGCATGTTTAAAAGAATGGCACCACTGCCATTCTCCACCGATGGAACATAGAAGAATGGCATGTGAGTTTAGGCTTCTCAGTGCCATTTTCTAGGGCCCAATAAGAGATTGGCACCACTACCATTCTCCCTTGGTACAGTTGTTTACCCTAATATTATCAGAGGGGTATTCCAGTGATCATAGGAGAATGGTGCCAGGTTCTAATACACATGTGAGTTTGGGGATCTAAGTTCCATTATGTAGATCCCAGTGGAAATCTGCACAAACTCAACATGTAGATTGGCATTCCATTGATTTTATTGGTAGTGTATCATTGATATTTTTATTTTGGTACCAAATCTTACACATAAATCTTGACTAGTGTTGCAAGTCTTTCAATTTATCTCAAGGGATATTGGCACTAGTGTCACTCTCAAGGACTTCTTATGAGGTCTTGGAGAATGGCACTGGTGCCATTCTCTATTTAAAATTAGAATTTCAATCTCTAAATTTGCCATTCAATCATGAAAATCAAAATTGAGATTAAAGTTTAACTTGAAATCAAAATTTGAAAACTAGAATTTTGGTTTTGAAATACAATTTCAAACAGAATAATTTGAATTTGAATTTAAATTTAATATTGGAGAGAATGGCATATGTGCCACTCTATATATCCAAAATTCAAAAGGGAACAATGGCGGGAAGAGCTATATTTCAAAATTTTATTTATCTCAAGGGATATTGGCACTAGTGCCACTCTCACGAACTTCTTATGAGGTCTTGGAGAATTGCCATTCTCCATTTAAAATTAGAATTTCAATCTCTAAATTTGCCATTCAGTCAGGAAAATCAAAATTGAGATTGAAGTTTAACGTGAAATCAAAATTTGAAAACTAGAATTTAGGTTTTGAAATACAATTTCAAAAGAATAATTTCAATTTGAAATACCAATTGAAATTAAAAATATCAATATGAATTTGAATTTAAATTTAACATTGGAGAGAATGGCATAAGTGCCACTCTATATATCTAAAATTCAAAAGGGAACAATGACGAGAAGAGCTATATTTCAAAATTTGAATTATTTAGTAGTTTCAAACTATCACTTTTAACTTTCAAATCTACATTTCAAACAAATCAAGACCTTTTCTCTCATTTTAATTGATGCCTTTCCCTCATTCACTTTCTATTCATTCCAAACAAATTGGAGAGGAGTCTTAGAGTCTCAGAGATTTACTCACCACAACTCACATGGAGAGTCTTGAGGTAAGAAGGCAACCAACGGCTCGACAGCCTGAACACCACTGGAGCTGCAAAGTTGATGGAGCTGGAAGGAAACAACACAATTGACGCTCAATCAGTTCGGTAGCTTCCTCTTTAATTTTCAGATTTTTTGCTTTCTTTCTTGCAATTTGGCTTCCTCCTCCACCATCGATGCAACAAGATAACAGGAAGGTTGAAAGAAAGAGAGGAGACATATACCCATGACGGACTCAGACTGCTCAATGCACTTGATTCAAGACTTGCTACTACGAAGGAAGCGCCGATTACTTGTAGTAGCGATTGGAATGGAAGGCAACCAGATTATCCAATCTTGCAAGAACGAGGCAGGCTGATTTTCTATTCTTTAAGGAGGCATCCACGAACGAAGCGCTCCTTTGGATTCGCCATAGCCAATTCCTATATCTTATTAAGCTTTCCATAGTTGGATTCGCCATAGCCAACTCCCTGCCATAGCCACTCCTATCTTAGAGTCTATGCTCAGACTCTGTGAGAGCCTTGAGGAAAAGATACGCTTGAGGAAAAGCATCCATGGCAGTCTTGTCGAACACCCTCTTGCCGCATCTGAGAACAGCAAAGGGTATGTTAATCAAATAGCAAAAAATTGCAGCATACAAAAGTTTTGTCAGGGGATTAAACAAATTGACACTGTCAAGAACTGAAAAGTCTTCACAGTTAAAGATAGCATAGGCTCATCCGCTCAGTACGCCCCTCGAAAATACAAGGTCATACTTTTCACATCTTAAACCAATCAACTGCCTCGAGTCGTACGGCTAAGAGAGCACCTGCATGAAGGCTCAAGCGACTTAAGTACAACAAGAATGGTGAGCATGACCAAATGCATAAAGATGGAGGTGGCGAAATGCAGGAATTGTTTCCGTTTTTGGGCGAATCCCTTCATATCTTTGGATGCATAGCAATTTCCATATGGACGAGGAAGACAAAACGCAAAGAGACATGAAAAGCGAGCCCAAAATGGGCGAGCTTGAGTAGATGAAGCGAAAGGTAGAAGAAAGGTAAGCTAAAAGGAGGAACCCAAAAAGCAAAGGGGCAAGGAAAGTGGAGACGCACTGGCAGGATTTACTTGTGAGAACTACGCTTGAGGAATCTACACGCACGAGGAGATCCACAGTAGCACGGCATGTGAGGCGATCAACATAGGGCAACAAGCGAAATGAAAGAGAAGGTACTAGGGTTTTTCAATTTTTTACCTTCATTAGTTTAACCTTTTGCATTTCGTTAAAAAACAAATTTAACACGTTTAATATATCCTACCTATTCACTTTTTTTTAATGTAACAAAGTTAGAGATGTGTCATTGAGCTTCAAGTATACACTTGGGCTCCATAGACCACACAAGGCTCTAGAAGCCTCTTGTAATAGGCCTTGACAAGAACTACAGTCTTTTCAGGAGCATAAAAATGTACTTCAATAACTACTTAGCTTAAAATAAGTTCTCATTGGAGTTTAGAATGCAAGCTTCAAGAGCAACACATAAAAATATAGTCAATGTTGTCTAGACATACTCATAGTGATGTAGAAGTCATCTTTGTGCAAATTCACAAACCTCTGCCTCTCTCTGTCTAATAGAAGGGAATTCCACACACAAATCCTATCAAACATAAATTTTAAACAACAAGAATATGAGTTCCTAGGGGGCTCCTACAATCAAGCTCTAGAGCTCTCAAATATAAATGGGAACTATACTACTCAAAGAAATGGTGAAGATGGGCAATGTTGTAGAGGGAGGGCTTTGGAGCGTAACAAAACCAAGGGCTTACAAGAGAGAGACACTATAGGGGGGAGAAGAACACCATGGGCTGATATAAAGATAGGGGTGAGAGAGAGGGGACAAGATGACTAATTGTACACTACATTAGAAAATGAAGATGAGGGTAAATATACATCTTAGTGTATAATGACTATTCCTTATAATCCACATGTTGAGGATAATAGTGCAATTTAACACTTTTTAAACAATTTATGGCTAGGTTGCAATGAAAGGTTAGCTGTGTCAAGAGGGCAAATCTATTTGAAGGGCACTTATCGAGATCGGACCATAAAATTTAAGCCACTGCATTAGGACAATCTAGTTGGTTGTGCACAAAGCCTTTCTATAAGCCTTGCGATGTTATGACTCATGTGCTACTATATTTCCAAATTCTTATTGAGGTGAACTTCCTCCTTTGACAAGACTAATATACACAACCTAACTAGTTTGTCGCTTGATACAACTCCCATAAAGATACATGTTATGAAAACTTTATAATTATTTCTACTAAATGAAATGCAAGCATGACCACTTGTGAAGTGCATTAGTTACTTTGGCATAGTAGAGAGAGAATGAGAAGTGCTTGAGAAGGTGAACATAGAAGTCGTTCACGGAAGACAACAATGGCTTGAGGATGATTTCCTTAAAGAGTGCTTCTTAAGAAATTGATGGGCTAGGGGTTAAGGATGATAATTCTAAAACATTAAGCATCTAGATCAAGTAGATTAAGGACATAATTCAAGTGCATCTTTATTCAAAAGGAGTTACTCTCACAGGTGCACCATGGGCACCACCCACACATCATGGATGGGCAAGATTGCCCGCCCCATCCAACCCATGGCACAGATGCATTCAATGCACCATAGAGGGACTTAGGCAACTCTAGTGTGAAAATAGCATAAGCATTCAAGCTGCCAAGTTAAGGGCACTTCAGCCTACAGAGGGGCACGTCTGAGCTGAGGTCAAAGCCACAAAGAGAGAGAGAGAGAGAGAGAGAGATACAGAGAGAGAGAGAGAGAGAGAGAGACAGAGCGCAACGAAATGTACAGGAGAATATTGTATTGGGCAGTAAGTTTACCTCTTGAGTCAAGGCAACAAGGATGGCAAGATATACAAAAAGCAAAATTTTACATTACTTGGACCTTGATCAAGAAAAACATACTCAACTACCCCCTGTTATAATTTATTTTGTTGGGTGGGAAGAGAACACTGACACAAACTTCTCAAACTAAAACTTAAGGCTAACTCATTCTATCCTTAATGCTTCATCAAGATTCAAAGAAAATGACAATACCTTATATATTCAAAAGTTAACTTCTCGCACTAGCTTAGAGTAGAGACTCTAGACTAGTATAGGCAATTGACAATAGTTGAAGCCACTACGGGTGTTAGTCATTAGATTCGAATTCACAAAATACTTAGCAAAAGATCCACCTCTTTCAAATGCAGTCAGAAGACTAGAACTCAAGCTTTCACCAATCCAAGGACAACATGGTTGAACATAAGACTCTGTAAGCTACCAAGAGAGAGAAACTTCCAAAGGCCCTGCTTTGAAAATGTAAATTGCCTAAGTGACTACATGAAAAATGTTAAACACCCAACCTTACAATAAGATGATTATTGCAAAATTTCCAAAAGAATAACACATAAACACACTATAGTAACATCAACTATCCCTTGTTATATAATTGGGTCCATGTGGCATAGCAACGCTATACCATAAATGCAAATTACGTCCATGTGACAGCAAGGATACACCATAAAGGAAGAGAGGAGTCATATACAAAAGTCGCCACAATAGCCCCTCTAATGTTTCCTGACCATCACCACGTGGTATAAGCGTACCAAACTAGTAACAATGAAGGTAGAAGAGTTTGAGATGTTATGAAAAACCTTGGCAAGAGTTTGATAAAAGCTAAAAACTATGCCCACGCTAAATTAGTAAATCTAAGAATACCAATACTTGCACATGTTCCTTCTGGAGAAACTATATCTTCAACCCACCAATGATATTGCCAACTCAAAGATCCCTATAGTAGCAGTTCAACCTCCTACACACTTTTAGTGAAGAGAGCACTATTTGGATACAACAACAAACAAAGGCAATAGTCCACATCATCAAGAATCCTTATGCCAGTTCAATCTCTTGAAGGAAGCTACTAGTGCATTGTCCCTAAAGAAAAATAAATATAGACCCCCCAATTTTTTTAAAAGAAAAACATAGACAATCCATTATACCTACCTACAAATAGGCTTTCTGCAAAGCAATGGAAGCCCAATAGGATATCATAGGCACTAACTATTTCAAGTACTTGTATGTAGCCCAAATGGCATCTTTAATAACTTGAGGCAGTACATACAACCCTCTTCACCTTTCAAGTTGGGTATTGAATCCATGAATTCAATCTCTTTACATATTTCCTTGCTTCACACAATTGCGATTTGCAAATGCTCTTTTGATGCAAAACTTAGCAATCATGAAAAAAGCTTGAAAGGTCAGATTCCCACAACTGCTTTTACTATGTCATCTATGCATAGAAAGAATGATTACTATGTGGATGACTCCATAATACAACTTCAAGTTAAGATATTCTACTTTGCATTCTCTGGAAAAGTTTACTGTAGATTCCAAAGCCAAACTATTGTTACAACTTTACCAAGAAAAAAGCACAAGGACATTTGTAAGAACTCACATATCCTACATCTTATTATGAGTTTACAGTTAAATAATTTACTAATGACCAAGGCATTTATACAAAACAAATTGTAGTGCTGATATGAACATTATGCATAGAATAATATGGCAGCAGCAGCATGCTTGATCTTGGCTATTCTACTAATGTGTGGAAAATTGATGTTAAAAAGCAAGTTTGTTAAAAAACATTAAATAGTAAATGTGTGAACCTTCACTAATGAAAGGAAATTTAATAATTCCACATGTCTATACATGCCTTTGTGCATGGATTTGGCTATTGACATGAGCGCATGAGGATATAGTAAAAATATTACTTAGCAACATTAAAATTAGTCCTTACGTGACAGCAATACTAGAATGCTTTGGCAAGAGGCGCGAATCTTGGCTATGTTACTGACAAGTGGGAAATGGATGCTAAAGAAGAAATTTGTTAAATGCATTAAAGGTAACTCTATGAAACTTCCCTCTGAAGGAAATTCAAGCATTCCTGATGTCGAGGACAATAAAAACACACATCCTGCTTAATCTCATTTGCTGCACAATACATAAATGATATAATTCGCCTTCATTCAAAATGTGCAGCAAGATGAAAGAACCTTCAAGCTTGCATGGATGTAGTTCGAGCATTCAACACATTTATGATGCCAAAGCAATATTTGAAACGATGTGCTATAAGATTGAACACAATGTAGAATGGCACTGGTGCCATTGTATAAAAAATATCATGCATAAATCTTTCACTTTAGCATGGCACCGCTGCCAATCTACTCCTTACATGTTTTATTGTGAATATATTGTTACAATATTTCTCCTTGCAACCTCCATTTCAATATATACCATAGCCAATCTCACTAGTGTCAGTCACATGAAAATGGGCACTAGAGCCATTCTCTAAAATCTAACCTTCAGTGGGCATTGCTCTGATGCTCTATGTGATTGACACCAATGAGACTGGCACCAGTGCCATTCTGTACAAACTCACATAGACGATGGCACCTGTGGGATTCTAATCCATGAGATTTTGTGGAATATGGCACTGTGTCCAATGTCTAAAAAATGTCATGCATAAATATTCCCACATCTGTTTCCATCTTCCCTTTTAGCATGGCACTTCTTCCAATGTACTTAACATTAACATAGAATGAGAGTGGCAAACTAATTTAGATTGTGGAGAATGGCATGAGATTTGCACCAATGCTATTCTACACAAACTCACATGGAGAATTCTCTAAAATCTAACCTTCAGTGGGCACAGATGTGGTTTGTGGGTGATTGATACCAATGAGATTGGCACCAGTGCCATTCGAATCCATGAGAGTTTGTGGATAATCACACTGTGGCCAATTTCTCAAAAATGTTATGCAATAATTGTTTCACATTTACTTCCATCTTCCCTTTTAGCATGGCACTGCTGCCAATTCTGGCACACTTCCCATTCAAGGTGTGACCATTTGCATTTGCACCAATTGAATTTAAGCCTATGCCAATAGATAGTAATTTATGCACTCATCCATCTACCCATCTCAACATGGGAGGGTGGCAATCCCTTAGTTGGAGGTTTGGCTACTGCCGAACGTGTGAACTAGCCTATGAGGACATGCTCGCTCAGGGCTACTCTGTGAGAATGCCACATTTTGAGTGGCCATTGGCATTGTGTGGGATTCTTCCTGGTTGCTATCTTGTAACCTACCCTCTCAAAGCAATTGTGCCTCTCCAGCAGGTTGTCAATGTTATGGGACCTCCTACAAACATTTCAAAGAAATAGTGACCAATTGAAATTGATCAAACTTTCAAGGCTAGAGGAAAATCAAACAATGTTTTCAAGAAGCACTAAAATGCTTGGCCAACAAGGGGAGTTTTTTATGTCTCCAATATGGCATGAAAATATTCAGTGGGAAACATATGGGTGCTGGAAAAATCTGACATTTTCTTACATGGCATTGAGGGGAAATGCCCTCAAACCGATTACCTTGATAAGAGCTTATTCCTTGGCAAAGTCATGGCAACTCAACCAATTTGGGCATTGGCTAACCTAAGTTGGCTACCCATGTTTAGAAAACCCTTGTTGCTTGTTTGCATAGGGAAAAGGAAGGTTATGCCCTCGTAGATGGCCATGTGTGTGGTGTGAGTTTGGGGGGAGAGGGGCACGGCAGGGGGGGTTTGGGAAGCGGCTCATTCCCACACTCCAAGGAAGCTAAGATAGGAAACCTAAGGTAAGAAACACACAGGAATAGTGGTGCCACTACTTGCTCTCACAATTGCAATCTGTGTTCAGAGACAAAGGACACCATGTGAGGGAGGTCATTGTTGGTCAAGAGGAAAGCACTTTCACAACTACTTCTACCA
>NC_141610.1:19593294-19636489 GCF_047967505.1 Dipteris shenzhenensis
ATTTATAGTGGTTTTTTCCATTAGGCTTAGTGATTTGACTTATGCTCTCCTATTAAAATACTCAATTATAGGTGTAAAGCATAGTTAGTGGTTTTTTCCAATTAGGTATTCACCCCTCCTCTTTTTATAGCAACACCCCATATCATAAAATCCCTTGGAAATTTCGTATTCAATTCCTTTATTTTCCTTTTCTTTCTAGAATAGTTTCTTACGCTTGTGATAACATTCAAGCAAAGTAGTTTTTTCATATAATCTAATTCTACTTATAAATACCTTTATTGAGATATAGACATGTGGGTACTAATGGATATATATATAGGTGTATATGGTTTATCTGCTTTGTTGTCTTTAATTTTGCTAATATGGCTAATTTGGCTCTAAAGGTTTTCTCTCTCTCTTTCTAGTCTAATCTCTCTCTCTCTAGAGATATATGTACATATATATATATATATATATATATATATATATTTATAAGACACTTATTCTCTATCATATATAACATGTGGTTGCTTTAAAATAAAAATTTACCATTATTCTAGTACATAAGTATTGAAAAGTTCCAATGTATAATGGTTGTGGTTTTAAGAAAAACAAATGTATAGGCTTTCATCCAGGTACAGGGATATGGTGGTTCTTTTGGTATGTATATGTGTCTATATTGACATGGACTATCTCCTGCTTATACATTCCCAGCATTTTTTTAATCCAAAAGTAGGATGGTGCCTTGGTAAAAGCAATAACAAGCCGGGGTAAACAGGCATTACCTGTCTTCCCACTTGAGACTATGATGTTCTAACACTGAGTTTCTCTTGGATGGTGGCAAGTAAGTGGACCCCGACCTCAGAGCCTAGACTACCGAATGGATTCGTCACTTTTTTACCAGTTGTACTCATGAGAATCCATATATCAATGTCAATAAGGGTTTTTTCCACCTTTATCTGAGCATCGTGTGCTGTGTTGTTTATAGGTTTTTATTTTTTAAAAACACACACACACATATGCAATAACGAGTTGCTCAAAGAGGCATGCAGCGTAGAATGCAATGCAGCCAAGCAAAGGAACTACCCGGGCGGTCATAGTCGGAGTGCATAATAGGGAGAAAAGGAGAAGCGAGCATATCTCATTGTAGCATAAAGTTAGCATAGGGAACAATACAAGCGTACAAGAAATGGGTGGGAGATGTGTAGCTAGGCAGGAAAGAGAGCCTAAGGAAGGAGACAAGCTTGAGGAAAGAGACTAATGAAAGAGACAAGATCATGAAGGGCTACCAATGACTGAGCGAGGGAGGCAACTAAGCCTTACGTGAAGAGATGCGACTGAGCGAAGGAGGCACAGAAGGTAAGTAAAGGAGCGGAAGGAAATGCTATGAACCACAGCGAGTGGAGAAGAGAACGTCTCAAAGCACTACGGAGCAAAAAACCTTGAAGGTTATAAAGAAGTGTGGTTGTGACTAAGAGAACCTCATTAGGAGGGCTCAAGACGCCTTAGAGGATACGTACAACTACAAAGGAAAATAGAGAAAAGCTGCCAAAATAGAGACACAAGACAAGGAGGGAATGAGGACGAGAGCCAAAAGAGGTCAAAAGAGATAGTCGAGACAAGGAGGGAAGCAACTAGATCATCGTGCTTAAAAGAGAGCGAACAGAAAAACATTTAGCAACATGTGGTAATAGAAAAAGCTGTCCAAGAGAGAGATTGTAAGGGTGACCGTGAAAAAGCAAGAGGTGAGAGCGAACGGAAAAGCATTGAGAAACAAGTGGTAATCAAAAAAGCTGTCCGAGAGAAAGAATGTAAGGCGACCATGGAATAGCAAGAGGTAAACAAACAGAGAAGCGGAGCAAAGATCATGTCGGAGAGCGACTTAGTGCCAAAGGTGGCAAGAAAGCAAAGTGAGCTGACGAAAACAAGAGCAAAGCACGAGAAAGTTTGTAGAGTCATGAGGATAAAAGGATTACAAGCCAAGTAGTATCACCTATCCCATACTCCCTCGAGCCAAGAAACCGAAGGGAAGTGAGGCAAAGCCATCGAGGCTAGAAGAGAGGAGTTTGAGCAAAGCAAAAGTCCAAGTTCAAGCACGGGTCATCAAACCTGCACAAGGAGTCGAGTGAAGCTTAAATGAGGCGGCTGGTAGGTAGCTCAAGAGTGGTGAGCGGCCGATGAGCAAGCTTGAGGCTGCTATAGATGAGAGGAGAGCGAAGAAGTCAAGAGAAGAGGAGATGCTAGGCTATAAAGAAGGAGCCAAAACAAGAAAATTGTCCACTGGGCACGCAAGGAGTAGAGTAAGTGTCACTCGTAGAGATAATGCTCATAGAGCATGGAAGAGGAAGGTTATTTAATTGCAAGGTATAAGAGTGGGGCGTAAGGGATCTAATATACCAAGGCAAGGGAAAAACTATTGGTTAAAAATAGCGAGGGAAAGTGCAGCTAATCATGCTATAGTTTTATTATTATTATTATTTGCTAATCATGCTATAGTTAGGTATCACTGAGGAAATTTCTTTCACTTCATAAGAGTTAGGTATCACCACATAAGAGTAGACGTAGGAGTGCAAGTAAACGGATGGGTGGCTTATAAAGAATGTGGAGAAAAAAGCATCACAAAGAAACATGTAACGATAAGGGTGGTGGCACACATAAGGCGAATGGGGAGGTCTAGTACATAGGATGGTCTTAGTACTTTAATGCAATTAGGTGGTTTGGTTGATTTTTGGGGGCCCGATTCTATATGACTAGTAAATGTAACTAAAGTTAAAGCTAACAAATGTGACTAGTCTATTAGGGAAATTAAAAAAACCTTCAAGTAAGAAACTGGCTATTAATTATTTTAACGATGAGTTTAAGGGTTGTTGGGGTTAAGTAGGCAAAGAGAGGAAAAAAAAGAGCGTTGTAAGAGTGGAAAATGGGGGAGTGTGTGTGTAGAGGGGGAGGGGAGAAAGGATAGTATAGTAAAAGAAAAAAATTAAGCAATGAAGAGCCACTAAAAGGGATAAGGGGTTACACATATATGTTAATGTAGTAAGAGAATGAAACAATGGGGGGAATTTTAAAAAGAAAGCCATGTAGAGCTTATCAATAATCCTAAAGAGGGGGGAATTTTTATTAAAACAAGCTCAAACAAAAGGGGCCACCATTTTGGCGGTGGTTCCATATCAAGGGGGGTAGGTGCAAAGGGGAAAATGTACAAGTGTGTGTGTGTGTAGAACAAGACTGCTTTATACAACAGTATTGTGCATGTGTGGAGGGGAGATCCCAGTGCAATTTGTGTAGATTTCATGAGTGTATACAAGTATAAGACATGTGAATTGTGTGTGTGTGTGTATTAAGCACAATTAATGTGTTTGTGTGTGTGTGTGTGTGTGTTATGGCCTAGAAAAATCATCCCTGTATACAGGTGGTAGTGATGCATTAGGTTGCTAGACTGCCCATATGTTGCAAGAGACAAGAGATGTGTTGCAGGATACAAGAAATATCACCCGAAGGGTTGAAAACATATTACCAAGGCTTTACATAACACTAGCAAAAATGTTTTACACTTAAAAGTATGAAACTGTGAACTTTAGCATTATGAATTTTGGAGCACTCCAAATTCAAGACCTATTACTTGCATCTATCCACCACACAAAGCACAAGTTAGAAAACTGGGTTTTGTCAGAGTGGGACTACAGGTGTCATAAGTCCCAACTCCTTGTGAAGATAGTGGGAGAGAGGGAAGGAGTCTCACTTGCGGCTTTCTCACATACACAATGGGGGAATACACACAAAGGTGGAGGCTGAAAACAGTTTTCCTCTTCTTAGTTGTGAAAGCCAAAAGAACTCTCGTACAAAGAAATAGAAGAACCCTATATGTGGGTCTCAAACTAAACTCAGCTAACTAAGGTGGCATACTAACTGAGCCACGAACTAGAGTACATAAGGATAGCTCTCATCCAACTATTATTCATGGGCGGTGTACCAACCGCATCTGCATCTAACAAGTCGGTGATATAAATGCACAATGGTCACCCTGGCATATCACGAGTGGAGCTTGATATCTCAACACTCCCCCTCGAGCTCAACCCTAATTCCTGCACACCAAGCAGGTCTCTGAACTCGCGCAGCTTCTCTGTGCCCAATGCCTTCGTGAATATGTCAGCGACCTGATCCTCTGTGCTGACATAAACTAGATCAATAAGACCTAGTAAAACCTTCTCCCGCACATAGTGGTAATGTTCTGGCATGATAGACTGGGTTATTTGCCAAGTGTATACTGCTCATGTTGTCACAATAAATGACAACTAGCCCATCTGTAGACTGATGCATATCATAAAGTAGCTTATGCAACCAAGCTACCTCACATACAGCCATTGCTGCACCCCTATACTTAGCCTCTGTGCTTGACAAGGCAACTGTAGGCTGTTTCTTGTTGCTCCAAGTGACTGCAGCACTCCTAAAAGAGAACACATATCCGCTGGTAGATCGTCTATCAGAAATACTACCAGCCCAATCAGCATCAATGTATCCATGCAACTGTATCTGAACCCCAGCCTCATAAAATAGTCCATACTGCAATGTGGACTTCACATACCTGAGTATGCATCTAGCCGCATCCAAATGCAGTTTCCTTGGAGCCTGCATAAACTGACTTACCAATCCAACAGCATAGCTCAAATCTGGCCTGGTAATCGTCATATAAATCAAACTTCCTACTATGCGTCTGTACATAGTAGGGTCTTCCAGAAGCTCACCTGCATTTGTGCTCAACTTCACATTCTGCTCCAAAGGAACTGAAATAGGCTTACAGCCTGTCATCCCATATTTGGACAGCATGCCCAATCCATACTGCCTCTGCAAGAGCTGTATCCCACTTGGTGATCTAATCACCTCAATGCCCAAGAAATAACGCAGCTCTCCCAAATCCTTCATCTCAAACTTATGCTTCAATAGCATTTTCACATGAAGGATATCTTCATCACTATCACCCGTGATGATCAAATCATCAACATAGATGACAAGCATCATAATACCTTTCTCTGTTTTTCTCACATAAAGTGAGAAATTTGCCTTGGAAATCTGAAAGCCAATAGTGACAAGATACTGTCCTATCTTGTCAGACCATGCTCTAGGTGCTTGCTTCAAGCAATACAATGCTTTCTTCAACCTGCAAACAAACTCAGGATGAACTGCATGAACATAACCTGGTGGCTGCTCCATAAAGACCTCTTCTTGCAAATCACCATGCAAGAAGGCATTCTTTACATCCATCTGATGTAAAGACCATCCTTTGATGCACCCATAGCAATGACTGCTCTTACGGTTGCCATCCTTGCAACCGGACTGAATGTTTCTTCATAATCAATGCCATATGTCTGTGCATACCCCTTGACAACTAATCTTGCCTTGTATCTGTTCACAGAACCATCTACATTGTGCTTCATCTTATAAACCCACTTACAGCCAATTGCATTCTTGTCTTTAGGCAAAGGCACCAATTCCCATGTAGCATTTGCTTCCAAGGCATCCATTTCTTCATCCATGGCTTTCTCCCATTTTTCTTTTCCCATGGCTTGCTCAAAAGAAGTGGGTTCTGATTCCTGTATCACTTTGACCATATAGGCATAGTGAATGGCTGTAAATCCATCATATTTCAGCCTATCCACAGGATACCTAGCTCTGGTAGACCTGCGCAAAATAGGCTCACTTCCAGGTGCTCTCAAAACATCCTTGGTCTTCCTTACTCCAGGTGTAACAACAGAAGGAAAACCCAACTCATCATCAATGCTCTGTTCTGAGCCACTGGATTCACCATCCACATAAGAATGACCTGCATTCACATCAAACATGGGCTGATCTACCTTCTCTTTTCCTTTTCGTGATACCTGCATACCACTATCTGCATTGCTTTGAGGAGATTCTCCTGATCTCACTCTGCCTGTCCATGGCAAAGTATGTGAACCACTGGTAGAGGACACTGCAGGTCCACTAATATTTTGTGATTGCTGCTGTGAATTCTGTGCAACATTACCATTTTGTGCATCTACATCATCAATCACATTTACTGGTTTATACCAGCTACTCATCTCATCAAAAACAACATCTCTGCTCACTGTAAACTTACAAGTAGAAGGGTTATAGCATCTATACCCTTTCTGCTGCAGAGAATAACCAATAAAGATGCACTTCTCAGCTTTTGGATCCAACTTGGACCTCAACTCATCTGGCACATGAACATAGGCAATGCAACCAAAAATTTTCAAATGAGAAATATCTGGTTTCCTACCAGTATACATCTCCTCTGGCGTCATGCCATGTATTGTTGCAATGGGAGTCCTGTTCATTATGTAAACTGCTGTAGCAACTGCTTCAGCCCAATAATAATCTGGTAGGTCTTTTTCATTTAGCATGGCCCGAGATACCTCTCCAATATGCCTGTTTTTCCTTTCTGCAAGTCCATTTTGTTGTGGGGTATGACTGCATGAATATTGCTGCTTTATGCCATGCTCCTGTAGGAACCTTGCAAACTCATTTGAGAGGTACTCTCCCCCTCCATCTGACCTTAGGCATTTTATTTGCAGGCCTGTTTCTTTTCCAGCCATGGCTTTAAAAGCTTTGAAATGCCCAAAGACTTCACTTTTCTTTTTCATAAAATACACCCAAACTTTTCTGCTATAGTCATCAATAAAAGTGACAAAATAATGATAGCCTCCAATAGTTGCAGCTTTAGTAGTCCACACATTAGAGTGGATTAATTCCAATGGCTTCTTACTCTCTTGAACATGCCTAGGAAATGGTTTCCTTGCCTGTTTTCCAAATTGACAGGCTTCACATACCTTATGCATTTCTGCAACCTTGAATTTAGGCAATCCTGTAACAATGTTTTGGGCTTGCAGTGATTTAAGTCACTGTACATTAACATGACCAATGCGTTTACGCCAGATATCAATATCTACAACTACACCGGTCCCATGTGCAAACATTACTACACTCAATTCAGGCATGTCCACATCCAACGTAAACATCCTGCCCTTCTTCTTTCCTTTTGCTATCAAGTGACCGTTATTTTTCATATCCTCAACAAAGCATCCATGAGGATTAAATCTGACCTACAAGCCCTGCTCAACCATTTGACCAACATAAACTAGGTTCTTGGTGATTATTCGGGACATGAAATACATCAGACAGGTATTTCTTTTTCCCATCCTGCATAGACAAATGAATTTTACCAATCTGCACAATAGGATGTGCAGTATCATCACCAGTCTCCACAGATCCTGGTCTTTCCATTTTCCTTGCATCCTGCATCCATTTTGCATGACTTGTCATGTAGTTTGATGCACCTGAGTCAACATACCACACATCATTACTTTCTTCTGCACTTGTCATAGAATTGGTCATGTGCTGCACCATAAACAGATGCTCATTTCTGTCATCACCCTGTCTACTAGAGGATGCATAATTGCCTTGCTGCAATTTTCCATTCATAATGTCATTTTGCTTTTTGTAGCAATCTTTAGCCATATGACCCATTTTACCACAATAGTAGCATTCAACATTGCTGTTTGCATTTTGACCTCTTTGCCATCCACCACGACCTCTTTGGCTCCCCCTGCCTCTAGAGTTACCACGTCCTCCTCCAAAGGACTGGGTTTCTTGAGTTTGCTGCATATTCTGATTTCTACCATGGCCTCTAGATCGGCCTCCTCTACCTCTGCCTCTACCTCTTCTAGCATTTGAGTAGAAGATAGTTTCTTTTGAAGTTCCTCCTGAAGAAGATGCACCACCATTTCTCTGCTCTTCAGAAATTAGAAGAGCAAACAACTCCTCAAAATCAGGAAATTTTTCACGGACGGCAATGGATGTCTGGAACTGTGCATAATCCTTTCGTAGACCATTCAAGGTCACAGAAACTAAATCATCATCTTCCACTGGCAACCCAATGGAAGCAAGTGCATCTGTAATTTTCTTCATCTTCATGTGGTAGTCATTTATGCTCATATTTTCTCTGTGCACATTGTGCAACTCCTGCTTGAGCTCTGCATTTTCCTGGCTTGCATATTTATGCTGTACATTTTTGCCAAAGTATCCCATGCCTCCTTTGGCGTACTTGCATCCTGAATATGCACAATCATAGAATCCAAAATACTGATAGACAGCCAGTACATAACTTTTCTGGCTCTCTCATGCCATCCTTTAAATGCCTGCATTTCCTGTTGATTGGGAACATTAGGTAGAACTGGTTCTTCTTCATTTCCTGTAATGAACTCCCAATAACCTTTTCCCATAAGGAAATTCGTCATTCTAAACTTCCATGCTTGGAAGTTGTTCTTGTCAAGATTTTTAGTGACAATCTGTGAAAGAGAATCAGATGCCATTACAGAGCACTGCAAAATATTCTGTCACTGCAAAAAACACAGCTTTTGCCTCACACGGGCAAATCTGCAAAACTGACGAAAGTGGTATTTGACCACATAGTCACTTCCTAGTGACAATTTTGCATCAACAGGCAATAAGCATGATTCTGTAACTCCTAGTATCTCTACGCACATGCATACGATGCAATTTCTGTGGCAACTTTTCACCAACCTGCAGAGCAGTGGTCGCACAACAAAAATAGGACCTTTTTCTCAGTGCCTGCGGAAATCTTCCACCACCAAAATGAGCAGCATATAGTGCCCTCTCGCCACACCACAAAGGGCGTCTCAATATGAGACAATGCACTCTTGCATTTTTCGGTTGTGCTACCTGCAGAGATTTGCTCCCAAACTCGAAAAGGGAAAGCAACACTGGTCCTCTTAGTAGGACACCGTGAACTTGGTTTGATTTCTTGAGCTCCTTACCATGAACCAGGCTCTGATACCATGTGAAGATAGTGGGAGAGAGGGAAGGAGTCTCACTTGCGGCTTTCTCACATACACAATGGGGGAATGCACACAAAGGTGGAGGCTGAAAATAGTTTTCCTCTTCTTAGTTGTGAAAGCCAAAAGAACTCTCGTACAAAGAAATAGAAGAACCCTATATGTGGGTCTCAAACCAAACTCAGATAACTAAGGTGGCATACTAACTGAGCCACGAACTAGAGTACATAAGGATAGCTGTCATCAAGCTATTATTCGTGGGTGGTGTACCAACTGCATCTGCAGCTAATAAGTCGGTGACATAAATGCACAACGGTCACCCTGGCATATCACGAGTGGAGCTCGATATCTCAACACTCCTTGTTATCACAGTCAAGAGTACACCAATATCATAAGCTAAAGGATGAAATGAAAATTTTGAAAAAGAGGGTTTAGATAGTGAAACATGAACCGGTATAAAACAAAGGTGTATCTAACCCATACTGCAATTAAGAGGAACCTGAGATCCAATCCCTAACCAAGGATATATATCACAGTTGTATCAACCAAACAAGAACCAAAGGTGTATCTCACCCATACTGCAATTAAGAGGAGCCTCATATCCAATCCCTAATCAAGGATATATACTTGTTGACTTAGTAAAGAAGTATATGCAAGAAATAACAATTTTACACCCTTATGTGGTGAGAAAACACCAAGGTATAGAGAACACCCATGTAGCCCGTGCTCTGCTTAAAGAATTAGGTATAAAGCCCATGGGTCATCCTTGTATAGGCAACAAAATAAAGGAAGGAATAGCCTCTTTCATCTTTTCCATGTTTGCATGGTGATGGATTAGATCTTGTACAAACTAAATACAGAGTCTTGTTGAGCATACAATCTTGCTGCAAGTAATATGTAGTTGAAGAAAACTTGAGACTACAGTCCTTCGCAAGTAAGCAAGTTGAAGAGGCCGTATATCGCTGTCTGCAAACAAGAAAACAATTCTACTGCAAGAATCCCAATTGGTTATACAATCAAGGAGTCAAGTAAGTCATGTATAGTAGGCATGCTAAACTAGCATGCAAGCCTTGCTACCATCCAGAGTGCCAACAATACTTCAGTGGAAAAAGAGCTACCCAAAGAGGGAACTTACATCATGATTACTTCAACAAGAAGTATAGTGTGCCCAAAACCATAGATCCCTTCGAGTTGAAAGTAGGAGTCACTAGTCAAGTCTTGCTATAAATATTACAAAAGACCAAGATTATGTGGCTTGCCTAGCCAAAACTAGCAAAGAACAAAATCCTATCATTTTGCACAGTCAATTTCAGAACTGTCATTTTTAAGACAAGCTTTACAATGGAGCATTAATCAATGGAGCTTTACAATGGAGGATAGAATGAACACAACCCAATATTTGTTAAAGTCACAATGGAGTAAACCTGTGTAAAGAGTATGCATTGCAAGAAATATGATAGATGAGCTCACTGTGCATCTAAGTAACAAATAGATGATAGTTTCAAGACCACGATGCATATATAGGCCATAAAAGCCATCAGCTACATGTGAGAGTGAAGCCTATGAGATAGATGTAGGACTGCATGTAGCGAGGTAGCCCAATGTCAAGGTATACAAGTATATATTTACACAAATATAGAACCAAAGGAGTAGTCGTGCAATAGTCATCTCTAAAATTAGGCCTATCACATCAAATAGTCCCTACCTAAATACTCAGAGCATATAGGGAGATCAAGATAGTCGGCCTTAGCTACACACACAATGGGTGAAGCAAGTTGTATACTAAAAAGAAAAATGGATTTAGCAAGAGCTGTCAGTGCAAATAGATCAGTCAAATTGCTTCAAAGTTTTGCAGATCAACAGCCAAAGTAAATAGCTGGAAGGTTGCCATCTTTGCATAGCATGGAGATATGCCACAAGAAATTAAAAAAAATGTTACAATAAGGTGAGTTTGATTGCATAAGGACTGCATCTCAAAAGCATATCCAAAACTACCCCCAAGGAAGGATGGTGATAGTCAAGCACACAACCGAATAGATAACATAATGCGCATCCAAGTGTTGTGGCAGAGAATGGCCCAACTTTGGGTATGTATGAGAGCTTGCATCATAATACAATGGCTGCTCGCTAAAAATAATTCAATAAGGGCTACACAACAACTTCACAAAGGGATCTCATCGAAGAGAAAGATCTCATGAGCAACAACAAATAAGAGCACTATCTGCACATTTGGGCACTGTAGTAGAAAATAATCGTATGCATAAAACCACATAAGAGAAAGTAACATCAACGATACTCATGACAATCAAATAATACAACCAGCTACTAACTTGCCACCATTCAGAGTCGAATGTAGAGGGGTGAGGGTTGCATAATTTATACTCTGAATTGGATAGCAAAGTTCCAAACTTTGTAACATGGTCTGCATGAAAAGGGGACATTAATGTGAGGTGTGCCTTCTAAGAAAAGATTAGTAAAGACATTGAATTAAAAAGATGAGACATTAGTCATTTCCTTGGGGATAAACCCACATACCCTAAGTATATGCATGCATTCATTCCAATGGGGCTTATTAAAATATAAAGATACTTGCATAAGTTGATCCCTTATCCATTTGCACCTTTGTAAGGGATCAAAGCATGTAAAATACTACACGTTTGACCATGTATGCAAAGAAACCAAGACTATTAATCAAAAGTATACTCAATAGCAAGAGTAGCTATTTTAGGATGCTGACTATGACAAGTAACCCCTATAGCTTAAAGAACTAACTCTTTGTTGACTCTGTGCCAACATGGACTTAGGTAGAACAGAATGTGTGTGTAGAGTAGCGGCAAAGCTCCGCTTGTACATGCAACTCCTACACGTGAGTTGTACATGCAAGTTCTACATGTAAGTTCTACATACAACTTCTACATGCAACTCCTACATGCGAGTTGTACATGTGAGTTCTACATGCGAGTTCTACATGCGAGCTTCTACATACAACTCCTACATGCAACTCCTACATGCGAGTTGTACATGCGAGTTGTACATGCAAGTTCTACATACGACTTCTACATACAACTTCTATATGCAAGTTCTACATGCGAGTTGTACATGCAAGTCCTACATGCAAGTTCTACATACGACTTCTACATGCAACTTCTATATGCAAGTTCTACATGTAGAGAGAGAATGTGTTACAATTCCTACATGTAGAGAGAGAAGCTCTCCAACTTGTATAAATACCCCATAATGGAATGAAGCCAACACTCTTTGGGGCATTGTGTTGAGTTCTACTTTGTTATTCCAAGCAATTGTCTCAAGTGTCCATGCTTCCTTGCACTCCACGTCCAAAAGCATGTCCTAACCTTGCAACTCCTCCTCCCCTCTCCTCCAACCTTGCAACCCATCCTCTCCCTCTCCTCCTCCCTCCTCCTCCTCATCCTCCCTCCTCCTCCTCCTCCTCTCTCTTCCTCCTCCTCCTCCTCCTCCTCCTCCTCCTCCTCCTCCTCCCTCCTCTATCTTCTCTCCCCCATGCTCTTACACCTTCTTCCTCTCCCACTCCTATGCTCCCCCTAAACCCTTTGTTCCTCAACCCTTAAACTCCATGATCTACGAGGGAGACGAGTTCTCCACCATGTACTCTACCCTGAACCTTGGATCCTCCTTCTAACCCTGGAACTCCTTCTAAACCTTGGAACTTCTTCTAAATCTTGGAACTCCTCCTAACTTCTAAACTTGGAACCTCTTCTAAACTCTAGAACTCCTTCTACCCCTGGAACCTCCTTCTAAACCTTGGAACTCCTTCTAACCCTGGAACTCCTTCTAGACCTTAGAACCTCCTTCTAACCCTTAAACTCCTCCTAAACCCTGCAACCCCCAATGAAGACGAAATTCTTCATTACCTCAATCATGATGATACACGTTCCTTTTACACATGCATGCACTTTGTTTGCTTACCACACTTAAGCCTGCATCTCTCACCGGAACACGACTCGAGGTCCTAAGCTACACATATACTACAACCGACAACCCCAATATATTTGTAGGTGACAAAAAGCCTTGAAACCCTGCATATTGAGAAAACCCTACTCTTCCTACTCTGTGCCAACACTCTTTGTGCGGTTCTTTAAGACATAAGATGAGAATACTTGCTATCAGACCTAGTATGTAATATGTGCCTCTTGCCACTGCATCTTGATGTAAGAGGGATATATCCCTAGACCAGGACAGTATCAAGGTAAAAAGGATCAAGGAATACGGTCTACTTTAGTATCACACCTTGCAAGGTGTAGTAGCATCAATGTGCAAGAAATGGCACACTATCTATCTTCCACATGTGTGTGTGTGTGTGTGTATACTGAAAGCATGGAACAAGATTGGTGTGTGTGTGTTATAGGACCTAGAAATTCACCCTTATAAGCAAGTGGTGGTGAATTGCAACCAGGATTTGGCATCTCAATAGGCAACTGTAGAGTTAGTAGACAATTCTTTTTTCAAAGAAAGGTACAAGAAAGAAGAATCATATTTTAAAAAGTGTGCAGGAGTAGCACATATTTTAAAAAAAAATTACAGACAGATAGAAAGAAACACTCTTGAGCATTATGAACTCCAGAGTACTCCAAGGTCAAGACTTGTTACCTGCATCCATCCACCACACAAAGCAAGTTAGAAAAATAGGTTTTGCAACAATGGGACTACATGTGTCAAAGGTCCCGACTGCTTGTTATCGCAGTCAAGAGTACAATGCATTCATAAGCTGAACCATATAAGTGCTACAAATAGCCTCGAAATCAATTCTTGGCATTCCAACAATTGGGCAATCTAACTGAGGTCTTCCAGCTCCTGTGAGCCCTCCTCCCTCCCTCCGTAGCCTCTACCTCCCTACCCTCCTCCGCCTCACTCCCTCACCCTCGCCCCCCTCGCCTTACCCCCCTCGCCCTCGCCGCACACCCCTCACCCCTCGCCTCGCTCGCCACCACGCCCTCGCCCCTCGCCCCTCTACCCCTCGCCCCTCACCTCACCCCTCGCCTCGCCCCTTGCCCCTCACCCCCCCGCCCCTCGCCTCGCCCCTCGCCTCGCCCCTCTGCTCGCCCCTCGCCTCGCCTCGCCCCTCCCCCCTCACCCCCCCCCGCCCCTCACCTCGCCCCTCGCCTCGCCCCTCCGCCCGCCCCTCGCGTCACCCCTCCGCCTCGCCTCGCCCCTCGCCTCATCCCTCGCCACGCCCTCGCCCCTCCGCCCTTCGCCCCTCCACCCCCCCGCCTCGCCCCTCGCCCCTCACGCCCCTGCCCTCCGCCCTCGTCCTTCACCCCCCCTCCGCCCCCCGCCCTCGCCCCTCGCCCATCTCTCCCCCCTCTGCCCTCCGCCCTCGCCTCCGCCGCCCCTCTCCCTCGCCTTCGACCTCTGCCCTCCGCTCTCGCCTCCGACTTCCCCCTCCGCCCCCTTCCGCCTTCTGCCCTCCGCCCCCGCCATCGCCTCTGCTTCCTCCGCCCGCCTCGCTTCGCCTCGCCTTATCCTCCTCCATCCAACCCAGGCTCCATCCCTCGTCTATCTCCCCCCCTTTTTGGTGGCAGCCTCTTCTTCATCGGAGGTCTCACAATTTGTCTTGGCGGTATGGCGGCTCCCTGCCCGGAACCGGAGGCCCAGCCGGACCCTCCCTCTCCAGATGGCTACCGCGTGATCTTGACAGAGCAACAGTCGTCTCGGGTACAACAGGTTGCCAATGACTTTGCCCTCACTTCCGTCTATGGCAGAGTCATTGGACACTCTCCCTCCAGATCAGCCATCAGGGACTGGCTCCAGTCCACTCTTATGCTAGAGGACAGCCACATCGAGGAGGTGGCCCTTATGGGAAGGGGCATCTTCTGGCTTAAACTCTCCACTGCGAAAGCTGCGAGCAACCTGGTTGCTGGTTCCCCCACATCTGTGGATGGAAAGATCATCATGATAGTCCCTTGGTACCGAGGATTCAGCGCAGCGGACTTTGATGCTCATTTCCGCATACCTTGCCACCCAGTGACGCTAGTTTTTCTAGGCTTTGCTGTTGAGTTGCGGCCGATAGTCAGGGACCTGGGTTTCCACTTTGGCTGGGTGATGCATGACACTTTCGTCGACGCGGTTACTGTGGCAGGAGCTCCCAAAGTCCGTGTGGCTGTGGCAGACCTTGCGTCCCTCCCTGCAATGATTGAGATCGTGACAGATGCTGGCAGCATTACTCAGAGCATGGTAGTCACAGGACAGCCAGGCTAGTGCCTGAGGTGTCACGGCTTTGGGCACCTGGCTGCTGCTTGTCCACGATTCTCCAGCTCCTCTCGGCCCCCCCGCCCCCCCTCCACCCCCTCCCCCCCCCTCCGAGCAGCCACGTCAAGAGGAGCAAAGGCAGCCGGAGTCCGATCTAGGTGGCTGGCGGCTGGACCGAGGTCAGAAGGAAAAGAGGAAAGAATAAGAAGATTTCTGACAAAGGCAAGGAGGCAGAGGTTACCCAACCAGCAGCAGCGCCTCAGAGACCTGACAGGCAGCCGCCCTAGGGTCCTGGGAGAGCTTCTTCTTCGTCAGTAGCCCGCCCTCCGTAGCCTCAGGTCCCCCTCTCTTCCGATCCCCAACTCCCTTCCACTCAGCCCCAGCCCCTTCCCCAGCCGCAGCCCCCTCTTCCCGACCCGCAGCATCAGCCCCCGCCTCTTCCTCTTCAGCCCCGGTCCTAGCTCTAGCCCCATCCCCCCTCCCCCGCCCCTCTCAGCTCTTCTGCAGTGTCAGCTGCACCGGTGGTTCCTCAGCCGCAGGCAGCCCCCCCCACTCCCCCTCCTCCGCCCCCCCACTCCCCCTCCTCCGCCCCCCCCACTAGTCGCTTCCGTGGAGTCTGAGTTGCCTACCCCTCAGCCTCCTTCCCCTTCCCCACCCCAGGCAGGGCATCCCGAGTCTGCACCACCCCTGGAGCAGTCTTCCCTGTCTGCTAGCCCGACCCCCTCAGTTGCAGACTCTGGCGGGCCTCAGCTTCAGGAGAGAGAGCTTCCTCGCGACTTCTACAGATCCGGTCCCTGGGATTACTTGGATGTGGCCGACCTCGGGACCTTCCCCGCTTGCCTCGACATCAGTATCTTCCTGCTCCGTAAAGGGGTGGATGGGAAGATCGCAACCTTGGCCCTGAGGGATGGCCCTAGCTTTGCTTTCACCTTTCTCAGCGACGGCACCGAGACTTGGACAGACGACTCGATCTAGGAGGCTCTCAGAGAGCAGACGCACGCGCAGATTTGCTCCTGGATAGGCCCGTCGAGTGGACAGCTGCTCGAGACTTAGTGGTCCGAGGGTGACGTGCGCCTGTGGTGGCGTTGCGCCGCCAAGCGTTTCAGATTGATTGTGATCCTCAGGCCCCCTCTGTCGTGGCCCCTTCCCCAGGATGTCAGAGCTTGGACTCCTCAGAAACTCCGAGCCTTCTATGGGATGACTACCTCAGAGATCTCGAGTTGGCTCGAGAAAGCGTTTGTCCATGGCACCAAAGGCCTCACGCCTTTGCTAAAAGTTTTGAAGAACGGGCAGGATGACCCCGCCTCCCCCTCCAAACCCTCACAAAAGTGTCAGTGCCTTCATTTCGAAATTTTAGCTTCTTCATCGACCTCAGCGCGAGCAGACAGTTGTTTGCAGCCTACCAGTCCTCATCATGAGCTTACACCTTGTCTCCTGGAACGTGAACGGGTTTCATTCTTCTGGCACCCGTGGTCCTAGGAAGCTCATCTTGAGACAGGAACTTCAGCCAGCAGTGATTGGTCGCTTGGATATACTCCTGCTCTAGGAGCATAAGCTTTCAGTGGCACATTCCCGTAGCTGCAGGAAGATCCTCCCTGGACGCTCTCACACTTATTGGGAGCCCTCGATCGGTGCACAGGGGAGGAGTGGCAGTGTCTGTACTTTCGTTTGCGAGTCGTTTGCCCAGGGAGTTTTTGGTCATGGTACGTTGATCCCAAGCCGTGCACTTTGGGTTGGCCTAGAGTTGGAGGGCTCCAAAATAGGAATCCTCAACATCTATGCACCCATAGACCTCCGATGCAGAGCTACTTTCTGGAGGACACTCACAGAGATTCTCCCAAACATGGATTCGTGGATTGTTGGAGGTGACTTCAACAATCTGGAGACTTTGGAGGACCAGCAGGGCAGAGGACCTGAGTTTATAGGTATAGCTCAGGCAGAACAGTCCGCTTGGGACTCCTTTATCTTCGCGACAGGAGGTAGGGATAGCTGGAGAGACCCGTCCTTCCACCGATGGCACGGGAGCTTGGACTTCTCGTGGGGCTTCCGCAAGGAAGGAGGTAGACTCCTGGAGAGACTGGACAGATTTTATGTCAGTGATTGGGCCATCAGCAGAGGTGGTCAGGTGGGTATAGTGCCGACCACACGCCTGTGCTCTTATCACTAGACTCGGTACCTCAGTCCCTTCCTCCCCGTTCGTGCAGGATTCCTGATTCCATCTTCTCTAGGGAGGAGGTGCGCAGTAGTATCGGTAGCCTTTGGGACAGAGATTGGGGCGAGTGCGTGGATCTGGTAGAGTCGGTGGCGCAGGCTTTGTAGGAGTCCAGCCAGATTTGCCAGCTCGCAGCCCTTCAGGTTCGCCAGGAGTGGTGGGGCAGAGAGAGAGCTCTTTGTAGGGACCTCGCCTCCATTTAGCGACTCCAGCAGGCAGCTCTGGGTTCGGAGGAGCTTCGGATCCAGGCCCTTCGAGCCAGAGCCCTTCTTGAGGAGACTCTCCAACGTCGCTCAGAGTTTTCTTATCACGCCTCCCTCTCCTACTGGGCTCGGAAGGGCGACCGGATGAGCAAAGAGTTCTTCAGGACGCATGGCCAGAGGGCGCAGGTGATCAACTCCGGAGTCTTAGGACAGTGGAGGGGCACATCGTTACTGATCCGGAAGAGGTCTTGGGGTTGGCTACTGACTTCTACAGGACTCTTTTCCAGTAGGAGCAGCTTGCCCCCCGTACTAGACGTTCTCGCGAGGAGGTGTGGAGGCACATTCCAGCCCTTGTTCAGCCCAGCATGCAGACGACGTTGATGGCACCGTTCACTACTGTCGAGATGCAGGAGGCCTTGATGGCCATCGATGGGTAGAAATGCCCTGGTGAGGATGGGCTCTCTCGTGCTTTCTTCACCTCTTTCTGGGATCAGATCCATCAGCCCCTCCTAGCAACCCTCCAGAGGATTTTCAGCAGCGGACATATGCCAGAGAGCCTCTCTTAGGGATTGATTTGCCTCATCCCGAAGGGAGGAGACCGACAGGAGATTCGTCAGTGGCGCCCGATCACTCTCCTTACCACTGCCTACAAAATCCTTGCCAAGATGATCAGCGCCAGAGTTCGGCCACTACTTCATGACCTCATTCATGACACTCAGACAGGCTTTGTCCAGGATCGCAGTATCCTGGATAATGTCTTTACCTTCTCAGAGGCGACGGAGTGGGCTCAGCACAGTGGGTCGCACTTAGCCATCCTACTTCTCGACTTTGAGAAGGCCTACGATCGAGTGGACTGGTCCTTCCTGGAGGGTACTTTGGAGAGACTAGGATTCCCAGTAGGATGGATTCAGGGTATCTCAGCGTTATACAGGACAGCTTCCAGCAGGGTCATCATCGGTGGCAGGATGGGAGAGCGATTTCGATTGGAGAGATCAGTGCATCAGGGTTGCCCCCTCGCTCCTTACCTGTTTCTCTTCTTCTCCGAGGCGATGACATACTACCTTCGGGCGAGGTCGACCAGGATTCGGGGTGTTCGCCTTCCCATCAGGGAGGACACGGAGCTCCTGGACTTGGAGTATGCAGATGACACAGCGTTGTACGTTCAGGATGATGAGATGATGCTGGAGAGGGTGAGGCTGGCCTTAGAGGTCTTCTGCTCGGCAGCCGGTGCGAAAATCAACTGGAACAAATCAGTTGGTTTTCTCACAAACCCTGGGGCATGCTCACAATGGGGGAGGTTTTTGGGTTTCCGATGGATCCCATGGGGACAGACAGCTAGATATCTCGGCTTTCAGGTCGGCCTGGACATCACGCCAGCTCAGCAGTTTCTCCTGGTGCTAGATTCCATTCGACGAAAGCTGGCTTTCTGGAGCACTGCTAAGCTCTCTCTTGCAGGTCGTGCTCTTGTAGTCAACCAGGTTCTCCTGGCCACGGCCTGGTATGTGGCCTCTTGTTGGTGCTTCTCGAGATCCAGCGTGGCACAACTCAGGAGGATGATCTGGAATTTCCTGTGGTCTGGGGGGGATGGTCTCAGAGATACCAGAGCCAGGGTAGCCTGGCAGACAGTCATTCTTCCGCAGGCTGAGGGTGGCTTGGGGGTCATTGATCCTGAGCTTCAGAGTCAGGCCCTGCTGGGCAAGTTAGTTATCCACGGTTTGACCCCGGGGGGGCAAACGTGGAAGATGTTACTTCAGCAGGGGATCAGTTCTTGCGTCCCGCACCGAGGTGGAGAGTGGCTACCATCCCTCTGGTGGATCTTCACCTCTGCACCGCTTACTCACCCCCGCTCCCTGCTCATTCGTAGCCTTCTCATGGTTTGGAGGCGACTCCGTCTCAGTCTCCTCCAGTCCCCTCCTAGCTGTCAGGAGGAGATTGACCGCCAGCCGCTCATTTGGAACGATCAGGTCAGAGATACCTTGGGCCTTCAGCTGGGGGAGAGGTCACATATCCTGTGGGACGGTTGGATGCAGGGGCTAGCCCGGTCCCTTCGAGTTTGGAGGGACACTTACAGACACTTGGAGACCGTTGCTCTAGTAGCCACAACTGGAGGTGTCCGTGGAGCTCAGGCGAGACGCACAGAGATAGACGGAGCGATTCCTGCCGGTTGGTTGGTTCCACCCGAGATTCAGATCCTCATGCCTGGTGATGACTGTTGGCTTGGACAGTTCACCCCCCGTGGCATCCCACTGGTGGTTGCAGGCCGGATGGACAGGCCGGATGGACGACACCTCTGTTTCCTTCTTCGCAGTTTTTGGGGGACGGCCGACTCAGGAGAGAGGGTGTGCTCATCGACCCCCTTCTCTCGTGGCAGAGGGTTCGGGTCATAGGCCTCGTGGGGAAGGTTTGGCGGATCGATCCTAGTATTGAGCAGGATCAGCTGCAATTATGGCGACTCTGGCTTTGGGAGGGGCGGGCCTTGTCAGAGCTTGATTGGGACCCAGGTGAGTGGACATGGCCAGAGGTTGTGGCAGGACCCCTTTCTTCGCTTACAGCACGACATTGGGCAGGAGAGTTCTCGGGAGGATGCAGAGCCGCCCGCCCACCCAGCGGCCTAGTTGGTATGCTCAGGGTATCTCCAGGCTATTTTTGCAGGCCTTCTGGAAGGTCTTGTGGGAGAGCTGGCGACTGCGGAAGATTTCCTACTTCCTTTGGCTACTCGTCCACAAGGGTCTTCCAGTGGGGAGCTGGTTGCGGCAGATTGGTCAGGATGGACTTTGTCAGATTTGTCATGAAGACGAGGAGTCACCAAAACACTGCCTGTGGAGGTGCACTCGCGCCCAGGAAGTGTGGAGGTGGACCTTCGGGATCCTTACTCGCACAGCACCGAAGCTAGGTTTGATCACCTAGGGCGCGTTCTGTTGGTGCAGCACCACACCTGGCTTTCATCAGTTGTTCGAGGTAGGCCCGTAGGACCCCATGTTCCTTATCACACAGGGGACTTGGGGGCCGCCCGAGGGCATCCCGCCGCACCTGGTAGAGGTGGACACAGGATCTCAGGTGAGGCAACCAGTCTGGGAGATTATTAGCAGCATCGCTGGATGGCACATTTGGACCTCGCGCTGCGCGTAGATCCTCAGTGGCACCTCTCTTTCGACTGCCCAAGTCATGACCGACATCTAGAGTGAGATTATACACACACTCAGAGGCTAGTGGGACCAGATACAGGGAGATTCCTGGGCTGGTCGGGAGAAGCGGAGACGTTTCCTCCGAGATTGGGATACACAGGGCCTCTTCTTCGAGCATACTTCTCAGGGCCTTCAGTGGCGCTATTCACCACCTCTCTGGCTGTTTATTCACACCTGCCTGATCCCTCCGTGAGAGAGAGCTTTCTATTTCCTTTTAGGGCTGCGTCCGATTTGTGAATGCAACCCTGTCAGCTACAAAACTGACCTCATGTATCTTGTTTTTTTCGAAGTAATATAATCAGCACTGTTTTTTTTCGAAAAAAAATACAAGTGCTACAAATTCAAGTAAGAAGAGAAGCAAAGAATGACAAGAGTTTAGGGATACTACCTATCAAGTAGTATAGTGCTTTTATCAATAATGCAAGTCTAGAGTATATGAAGGATAAAACACTTATAAACCTTCACAAAAAAGACATTGTCTTGTAGCATACTTGAGATCCAAGATTGGAGACCCAACACAAGGGTACTAATCTCATCGATGACCATAGAGTAAGTAAACACTATTAGTGTTAAAGAAACAATGTTTAACACTATCAGCAATAGATTAGTTACAAGAACCTACATATTTCATCAACTTGGTGAGCATGTGTACCAAATGTGATATCTTTGCCATAAAGTGCATGAATCTAACAAGTAGTCTTTAACATAATACTCTACTTTCAAGAGTACTAAAATAAATGTTAGAGTAGAATGGATGCAAGAAAATCTTAAACATATAACCAAGTAAATACAAGACCTACAAAGGTCATTTACAAAAGGGTAAGAAATAAAGTCCTACTATTTAGAAAAAGGAGCAATTCTTTCAAAAAAAGAACATAGATGCTCGAGTAGAAAACTACTTACTAGCTTTATCTCTTGGTATTAGCGACATATCAAACTATTAACACTAAATAGTAACTACATACAACATAGTAATACCCAGAGCTGTCTCAGAATCAAGTGCCATGTGAACAAGACAGAAAAATAAAGTCATATGATAGCATCTCATGTGGCTGTCCAAACTGCTTTTATGAGAACATATGCTTTAGAAGTGACACTTCAAGAGGCTCTCAACTCTTAACCACATGATTGACCTGTAGGACACTTGGGCAACCACCAAAGTCTGATTTTCAAATAATGACAACACTAAGGAACAATTCCTTTACTTGCTTAGTCTTCATAAACACAAGAAAGACGTCCATATAAATGCTCCACCATAAGTCAAGACTATCATTTAGGTCACTCTGCATTACAAAAGCACAAGTTTGAATATCCCAAGGTCAATGGAATCTGTCTTGAAGATGTTTTGTCATATTCTTTATGTAGAAACAATTGAATAATATTGCAAATGTAAATCGTCTTCATGTGGAGGGAAGGACATCATAAAGGAGGATATCTTGCTTGATTATCTTTGCCTCAATTCATGCCCTTATACTAATCTAGGAAGAGCTAGTACAACGTAGATCGAGAGCCATACAACTTGATGATTTTGTGAAAATGCCAAGGAAAAAATTGAAGCTAAGTATTAAATAGCCACAACAAATTGTTGAAAGGTATTATTATGTAGTTGCAACTATTATGCACGTATTGATATTCAGAAACACATCTCATGAGTGCTCTCAAAACTAAAGCAAAGCAGTCTACAATGAAGTTTTTACAAAAACAAATCTCAAGATTGCTCTTGATAGGTTTTGGTATCCCAACCTTATTAAGCTGACTCTATATCATGTGGAAATCTTTTAGAATTGCCAAATGTAATTGGCAAGCTGCTTGTTTATGTAAATTGGTTATGAATGCTAATGACATATGAGTTTTGGAACAACTTATAGAGCACAACTATACTAAGAGATAGCTTTTAGCTGAATTTTAAAACACTGGAACATTGAAATATATGGAAAAAAGTGACATTTTAAGTATGAAGAGTGCATGACCCATGCCGAGCAACAAGTGATAATTTGCTTAATATATGGGTTTAAGTCATAAGGCTAACACTCTCACAAGGCTAAATTGCATTCGAAACCAGTATGGTCCTAGTAAATGGGACTTCTAAAATCAATGTACTAGGAGACCAAGCAAAAAATAAGAAATGGACATGATTGTAGTCTAAAGTAGTTCTGCTCGAAGACACATGCATTATCTTGACAAAAACTACATAAGGAATCAAGATAGAGAACCACTGGCTACCCATATGTGAACCACTAGCAAGTGTAAGATACAAAGAATAGAAAAGTAAAATTGCATTCGTAAGAGAAGAAATCAAGCTAAGCTAGAGGCACTGCTCACCCATCTATGCTATACCAAATATACAAAGAAAATAGTTGGCTCCGGGGCTTTACGCTATGATTTCACACTTGTCATATGCATTAGAGAAGGAATGCATGAAGGATATGTAGTGGGACACATACAAGAGAAAGAAATCAAAGTGATAGTGAAAGGACACCATTCTTTTCCAAGATTCCAATACCAGAGTCCTACAATTTACCGTGTGGTGAAAAAGCATGCCCTTAAGGACGTTTGTGATTCAAAAAAAAGTTTTAGCATGGTAGGTTATGAGCATATGAATGAATCAGTGAGGAGGATGTTCAAGTATACGAGACTATTAACCAACTTTAAAAATCCATTCTTGAGTCTAGTCGTTCTTCCAAGCAAGAGAAGAAAATTCCGTAACACATACTCATTGTGTCCACTTGTATCCACTTGTAGTCATTGTGCAAGACTGTCAAAGACTACAATATGTGTTTATAGGAGACAAGAGGTGAGAGCCTAGAGGGACACTTCACAGTCTATATATGGCCAAGAAGATGCTTAATCCTTGAGAAAGATCAAGAGTTGTAACTACAGCTAACCTCACAGAATAATTGTATACAAAAGCTTCAAAATATGTGGGACTACAGATGTAAGACCGCTCAATGTTAGGGGCTCTATCTGCCTCAACAAACTTCAGAAATGAACCAACCATAGGCTCTAGGATTAGTAAAAAGAATACTTTGTAGTACAGCTTGAAAGTGGCAGCTTAGGGAGTGTAGTAGGTGCAAGGGGGCAAAGGGTGAAGGCATCTTGAAATGAGTTGGAAAATTGTTGAGGAAGATGAGTTGAGGCAAGTGAGAAGGGAGGAGCTTTACTTTAAGGAAAAGAGATGATCTTCTCACCCTTTCACCAACCCACCCACAAGAGAGGTGGGTGGAGTACTCATCAATGGCATGAATGTATGGGACCCTAAGGGAGGTGGGTATGACATCCAATGTTTCAAGAGAATCCAAAGTGGAGAATCCAAAGCACTCCTTATCAAGCTTGGTGGAGAAGAGAAAAGAGGGGAAGAAGTGACAGGTTCAAGATTGCAAGGGCCATAAGGGTGGTATGTGTAGCATAGGATACTTACCTTGAACTTGAGAAGTGAATTAGGATTCTATTTTGGGAGAAATGGATGGTCAATTCAATTTCACAAAAGTTAGTTTATGGGCAATTGTTAAGCACAGAAAGCATTGGCCAGGCATTAAAAGGTGGAAAATTCATTATCTTGTCATTTGGAAGCTAAAAATATAAAAACAAAGTAATTGTCATAGCAAGTACCTTTGACCTTGCATAATTTTTTAAAGCCTATCACTTGAGAAGGACTCTTTAAGTCCCCAATGAGGCACAAAATTAAACTATCTCTTAGTAATTGAAAAAATGATTTGACTAACCAAGGTATACATACTCTCTAACATCGTTTAGGTGTGTGTGTAATACAAGATCGGAGCAAAGAAGTATGTGTGTGTGTGCACGCATGTGTACGTGCACAAATTCTGTTTATACTTCATTTATAGTGCAATGAGTATCACTTTATTGATTTATTTTGAATTTTTTGTAAAAGGCAAGCATAAGAATAGAAAAAAATTTTCATCATGTAGTGAAGGAGCTCAAAGAATTTGAGAGCCACACCATGCTTCTTATAGAAACGAGGGAGCTTATGAAAGAGATTCAACATCTTTGAACACTTGCAAGAAAATGCACATGGAGCAATGAAGATGATTTTGAGAGCCACACCATGCTTCTTACATAGATGTGGGAGCTTATAGAGAGATTCAACATCTTAGAACACTTGCAAGCAAATGCACATGGAGCAATGAAGATGATTTTGAATTCATGCAAGTTATGGTTTTTTTAAACACTTCAATGACAAAGGTGAACTCACTATAATAGTGAAGGCTAGCATTTGGGATAACTTCAATAGAATATTATGCCGCAATGTAAACGTGATGTAAATGTCATCTACATCTTCTTCTTATATTAGATGAATTTTAGTTAAACTAATTAACATAGAGATAGTTGGATGACTAGTGTGTTTCTCATAATGATGTGACTAAGATCTCTTTTGAATGTGGCAAACACTATATTGATTAAAAACACATACATTGTTTACTTTTACTATAGCAACTTAAATTGCTACATCTATGCAATGCCTTGCAAGATGAGCATTTTCTTGCACATGGTAACTAGAATGCCAATATGTTGCAAGATCCAAAAAAATAAACCCAAAACAGTTTGTAAAAAAGTTTATTGTGGTATATAAAAATGTTAGAACAAGGTATTACAAGCTGAGGGAACAAACTTCAGCATTATGAACTTAGGAGTACTCCAAGGTTGGGACCTGTTACCTACATCCATCCACCACACAAAGCAAAAGTTAGAATATTGAGTTTTGTGACAGTGGGACTACAAGTGTCATGAGTCCCAACTGCTTGTTATTGCAATCAAAAGTACAACAAAGTTAGAAGTTGAATGAATGTTTATGAGACATAAGGGGTGGTACAAATGAATAGAATATATTTGGAACTTACAATAGTGGATGAGAAATGCCAAGGGATACTTCGAGTGATGAACAATACACTTGTACACCATTTTAGTAGCATTTTCATAGAATCCATGTCAAAGTGATATATATATAAATGTTATACCAACAACACTTGCACTATTCAAACACAGTTTCATAGCCAAAAATTACCAAGATGTTGACCTATTTAATCATATGAGCTTGAAATGAAAAAGCACAACCAAATAAACAAGCATTGAGTGCTACCAGTATCCATAATAGATTAGAAAGAAAAGAATCCAGTTGGTAGGCAACTCGATTTACCAAGTTCAATAGATCACACAAAGATGCTATTCATGATATAAATGCAAGACATTTCTTGAAGAAATATATCATGACAAAAGCTTCCTTAAAAAACTATTTTGCTTGGGGCTATAAAATTATTGTCACACTTTAAACAAAATTTGTATTAGTAAAGGAACCATTATGGTTAGAGAAAGGAAAAATGAAAGTAGTTACAAAGTTTCACAAATTAAGAAGGGATCTAGTCAATACAAGGTAAATCAATTTTGACAAACAAACTTCACTTATGTCCACTGTTTTTTGTATGTGTGAATAGGATAGTAATTATTCAAATAAGCCAAAGCTAGGCATCTAAATCCAAGTTATAAAAGCTTTCTAGGAAGAGTTATACAAGATTGAACCATAGTAAAATATGGGAACCCGCATTCGATAGTTATTTTGATACTAGTTCTCTATCAATGCTTACTTTGATGGTTAGGGTTTTGCATCCAATTATTTTGATGCTTAGGGTTTTTTGTTTCAAGTTTTTTGGATTAAACCTATATTTTCTATGATAGATAATTATTTGTTTTGCATACTTTTTAATAAAATTTTATGGGATAAAATTTGTGGATTTGCAGATAACTTCAATCACCTCAAATGTGGTAGAGAAATATGAAAATTGTTTCGAGCACCTAGGTGAGAAGATATTATGTGAATGTGCACGATGTAAGAGCTCCATAAGTAGATAAGTTTTCATAGCTAATAAGCTATTCAAGGCTATGGGTGTTTCAAACTATAGGTAAATCTGTAAAACAATGAGGATGTGTGAGTGTAAGGATTCCTGCATTTGAGAATCATTGGCATTGTGTGACATGTGATATTTATTTAAATATGTGGACATTCTATTTCACCTCGGTGAGAGAACCAAACAACTTGGATCTGGGGAGGCTCTCGATACATGCTCTCAGGGATGCATGAGCACCCCTACTATCAGTTGGGTAACAACCGGGGAGCTAGAGAGCACCGCATCTAGCACGGATTCTAACTTAGAGGCATTTAATCATAATCCTACACATGGTAGCTTTGCACCACTGGCTTTTCTGCCAAGTGCAATGACCAATTATGTGAATCAATGGTTCCTCTCGTACTAAGTTGGATTACTATTGCGGCACCGCTCATCAGTAGGGTAAAACTAAACCTAGCTCACGTTCCCTATTGGTGGGTGAACAATCCAACACTTGGCAAATTCTGCTTTGCAATGATAGGAAGAGCCAACATTGAAGGATCAAAAAGCAACATCGCTATGAACGCTTGGTTGCCACAAGCCAGTTATCCTTGTGGTAACTTTTCTGACACCTCTGGCTTCAAGTTCCAAAACACTAAAGGATCGATAGGCCATGCTTTCACAGTTCTTATTCGTACTAAAAATCAAAATCAAATGAGTTTTTACCCTTTTGTTGCACATGAGATTTCTATTCTCATTGAGCTCATCTTAGGACACTTGTGTTATCTTTTAATAGATGTGCTACCCCAACCAAACTCCCCACCAAACAATGTTTTCCGCTTGGATTAGGGTGCATGAGCATGCCTTAAGGCCAGAAGCAGGGGCCGAAGCCCCGCCTCCACCTCACGGAGTAAGTAAAATAACATTAAAAGTAGTGGTATTTCACTTGTGCCAGAGGCTCTCACTTATTCTACACCTCTCAAGTCATTTCACAAAGCAGACTAGAATCAAAGCTCAATAGAGTCTTCTTTTCCCACTGATTCTTCCAAGCCCGTTCCCTTGGCTATGGTTTCACTAGATAGTAGATAGGGACAGTGGAAATCTAGTTAATCCTTTCATGCGCATCACTAATTAGATGACAAGGCATTTGGCTACCTTAAGAGAGTCATAGTTACTCCTGCCGTTTACCGGTGCTTGGTTGAATTTCTTCACTTTGACATTTAGAGCACTGGGTAGAAATCACATTGCGTTAGCATCCATGGGGACCATTGCAATGCTTTGTTTTAATTAAACAATTAGATTCCCCTTGTCCATACTAGTTCTGATATGGCTATTCATCGCCTAGGGAGGGCCGCCCTGAGGGGTGGTGTTCTGTGCCCATCACTCGGTCGACACGTAGGCACCTGCCCTCGCCGCCACTGAGGCAGCTTGGGCAAAATCCTGACAGCCTCTGGGGTTAAACCACAGAGCCCTAGACCCAACCCTCAAAGCCAATCCTTTTCTCAAAGTTACGATCTGTTTTGCCGACTTCCCTTACCTACATTTCTCTATTGACTAGAGATTGATCACCTTGGAGACCTAATGCAGTTATGAGTACAACCAGGCGCAATCGACAATCGCTCCTCCGAGTTTTCACGTGCCATCGAGGGTGCACTAGACGCCATAGGATGTGCGGCTCTTTACCAACCGTTGGACCCTATCTCCAGGTGATCTAATTCTAGGATGGGCGGGCCATTAAAAAGAAAAGAGAACTCTTCCTGGGGCCCCCATCTCGGCATCTTCAGATTCGGTCACATCACCATCCACCACCACCTCCCTCAGTTTGGGAATATTGACTCGATTCCCTTTCGATGGCGGCATGCATTGCGCCCTTGACACAGGACTGCCCCATCTCTTAGGATCGACTAACCCATGTCCAATCGTTGTTCACATGGAACCTTTCTCCACTTTGGTCTTCAAAGTTCTCATTTGAATATTTGCTACTACCACCAAGATCAGCACTGGGGGCCGTTTCACTCGGGCTTACACCCGGAGTTGCACCATGACCCCTGTGCCCTCCTACTCATTGGGCCCTCGCACTCCATCCCGCATTGCCAGTTTTGTTTACAAAAAATGGCCCACTTGGAGCTTGCATTCTCCACGGGGATCACAACCCCGGCCGCTTACCTATATAAAGTCTGAGAATAGGTCGAGGGTGTTACACCCCCGATGCACCTAATCATTCACTTTAGCCGATAAAACTGTGAGGATCTCCAACTATCGTGAGGGAAACTTCGGAGGGAACTAGTTACTAGATGGCTCATATAGTCTTTTGCCCCTATACCACGTTAGTATCGCTACGAGCCTCTACCAGAGTTCCTCTAGCTTCGCCTTGCTCAGGCATAGTTCACCATCTTTCAAGTCCTAGCAAGTACACCGACTTGGCAGATGTTCCTTTGATGACTCCACTAACACCTTATGAGAAATCAAAGTTTTTGGGTTCTGAGGGGAGTATGGTCGCAAGGCTAAAATAGGGCACCACCAGGAGTGGAGCCTACGGCTTAATTTGACTCAACACAGGGAAACTTACCAGGTCCAGACATACTGAGGATTGATAGATTGAGAGCTCTTTCTTGATTCTATGGGTGGTGGTGCATGGCCGTTCTTAGTTGGTGGAGTGATTTATTTGGTTAATTCCATTAATGAACAAGACCTCATCCTGCTAACTAGTTACGTAAAGGATCCTCTTTGTGGCCAACTTCTTAGAGGGATTGTGGCTGTCTAGGCGATTAAAGTTTGAGGCAATAAATGTCTATGATGCCCTTAGATGTTCTGGGCCACACGCGGGCTACACTGATGAATTCAATGAGTTTATTGCTTGGGCCAAGAGGCCCGGGTAATCTTCTAAAATTTCATCGTGATGGGGATAGATCATTGCAATTATTGATCTTCAACGAGGAATTCCTAATAAGTGTGAGTCATCAGCTAACATTGACTACATCCCTACACTTTTTACACACTGCCCATCACTCCTACCAATTGAATGGTATGGTGAATTCAGGTTTTGGATCGTGGTGACATCGACAGTTCACTGCCGATGACGTTGTGAGAAGTTCATTAAGCCTTAGCATTTAGAGGAAGGAGAAGTCGTAACAAGGTTTTTGTAAGTGAACGAGTGGAAGGATAATTGACACACGTTCGTGATGAACGATGCCAACCATGGAACACCGATGCAAGGGGCTACACTTGGAGGTGTGGCCACTGACACCCCACCACCACACTCGAGCCGGGCAATACTAGGTTGACGGCCGTGCTATGGGACGGGGAGGGAGACCCTCCCTCCTCACTCAATGTCAAGGGGGCTACCCCCTCCTTTGTGCCCCTGGCATGGGGCCGCATGCTAAATCTTCCGCTCCCTCGAGAATGTGACACACCAAAGAAATGCACCAGACTAAAGCCTCCTCCCTCCCAGAGGACGTGACACACGAAGCAACGACTCTCAGCAATGGAGTGGCCAGGAGTAATGAGGGCCAAGTACTGCCAGGAATTCTCAAGAAGAGAAATACTCCCACAAACTCCAAGAGAAGAGAGCATCCAAGATACTCATATCGAGGGTAAGCTTAGAACACAAGCCTACACTATAGCCAAGGAAGTAAAGGAGTGAGAAAGTGGGAGAGTTTCAATGTAAGGAGATGGTGAATGGCTCAAAGGACCAGTGAATGCTTCATAAGGTGTCATACCCTGAATCGGTTCGGTAGGAAGCCAATTAAGCAAATAGTTTGCAGTGGCTATTGCTTCTGCCCAATATTGATTCGGAAGATGCTTCTCATGAAGCATTCCTCTAGTATTGTGTCTGCTAAAGTTGTACCATTCTTCCTTTCAGCTCTTGCATTCTGCTGAGGAGTATCTGCACAAACGAATTGTCTTCGAATGTCGTGACTTTTGCAAAAGTTCATGAATGCTGAAGACATGTATTCACCTCCTCTATCTGATCTCATGACTTTGATCTTTCTGCATATCTGGTTTTCTACCATGGCTTTGAATTCTTGAAATTTGGAAGACTCAAGATTTCTCTTTTAGAAAGTAGATCCAACAATATCTGATGTAGTTGTCGATGAAAGTCAAGTAGTAAAGTGAACCATTGATGATGTGGGTTTGGGCATAACCCCATACATCTGTATGTATCAAATCAAGAATACCTCATGCTCGAGAGGTGCTTCTGCTAAAGTTGGTTCACTTTTGTTTGCCAAAGCAGCATGCTTCACAAACTTTTCCAAGAAACTGTAGCTTAGGAATCCCAATTGCCATATTTTGATTCCTGAGATCTAACAAGCTCTTGAAATTAACATGACCATATCTCTTGTGCCATTTGTAGATAGTGGCATCTGTTGCAGTTGAGCTGACATGGCATGCAAATCTAGTACTGTAGCTAGCATTCTGTACAAGCATCCTTCCTTGACTCCTTTTTCTACTAGCTGAAATCTTCTGGATTTGTCTCTGATAGTGCATTCATCTCTGTCAAAGATGGCTTGATAGTTGGGTTCCATCATTTGACCTACTGACAAGAGGTTCTTGCTGAGCTTCGGAACATAGAGTACATCTTTCACGAATCCTTTTGTACCAGTGAAATTGTTCATAGGAATAATGCATGTCCCTTGAACTAGATTCGGTGTATTATCTGATGTGTAGATGATTTTGACCTTCTAATGGTTTCATCTCTGTGAACCATTCCTAATGATTTGTCATATGAGATGATGCACCACTGTCGATATACCAAGGATCCTGATTTGCTTGGTCAACTTTTGACCTTAGGCATTTTATTTGCGGGCCTATTTCTTTTTCAACCATAGCTTTAAAAGCTTTGAAATGCCCAAACACTTCACTTTTCTTTTTTATAAAATACACCCAAACTTTTCTGCTATAGTCATCAATAAAAGTGACAAAATAATGACAACCTCCAATAGATGCAGCTTTAGTAGTCCACACATCAGAATGGATTAACTCCAATGGCCTCTTACTCTCTTGAACATGTCTAGGAAATGGTTTCCTTGCCTGTTTTCCAAATTGACAGGCTTCACATACCTTATGCATTTCTGTAACCTTGAACTTAGGCAATCCTGCAACAATATTTTGGGCTTGCATTAATTTAAGTCATTGTTCATTAACATGACCAATGCGTTTATGCTAGATATCAATATCTGTAACTACACCGGTCCCATGTGCAAACATTGCTACACTCAATTCAGGCATGTCCGCATCCAATGTAAACATCATGCCCTTCTTCTTCCCTTTTTCTATCAAGCGACCTTTATTTTTCATATCCTCAACAAAGCATCCATGAGGATTAAATCTGACCTACAAGCCCTGCTCAAGCATTTGACCAATAAAAACCAAGTTCTTGGTGATATTCGGGACATGAAATACATCAGACAGGTATTTCTTTTTTCCATCCTACATAGACAAAGGAATTTTACCAATTTGCACAATAGGATGTGCAGTATCATCACCAGTCTCCACAAATCCTGGTCTTTCCATTTTCCTTGCATCCTGCATCCATTCTGCATGACCTGTCATGTGGTTTGATGCACTTGAGTCAACATACCACACATCATTGCTTTCTTCTACACTTGTCATATGTCTTGGTCTAGATATTCCCTTTATTTAACACACATGTGCCTATAGACATGTTTAAACAAAGGTATTCACATGGGTTTAAGTTCATTACATATTAGCTTGTGAGTGAGCTCACATTGATACTTTTGCACTTCTTACAAAGTTTCATTACTCTTTGATGAGATTTAGTTTGACTTTTTGGGTTTTTCATGTTGCACAGATAGCTCAATAGACACATAGGTAACCATAGTGAGGGGTCAATGATACTCACCAATGACGTGTGTGGTGGCATGGTCTGAATTTCCATGATTCTAAGCATCCTATGATTTTATAGTGTGTCTTGAAAAGATTTAACTACTATGTTGCAATATTGATATATCATCACTCCATTAAGTTTTAGATAATCCTCATCCATGTACATGTGAAAATAAATCCAAAATAAACCTCAAGGTTTCTTTAACATTGCCAAGAGATTAAGGTAGCTACGATCTTCCATAATATGACTTATTGTTGGTTCATGGATTGAACAATGAGGCAAAGGTGAATCACAATGAACACATCTTTATTCATGAGTGGTTACATATATAGGCAACTACCTCCATGTTGGTAGATCCTAGATCCACAATCATCTCCATGATTAGCCCAATCAGTTACCTCCTATGATCACTCCAAATCCACACATCACACCAACTTGACATACCTAACTACGAAGTCACTAGAACCTTCTAGCACACCTACACTCACACACTCCTAGCATAGGACTCCTAGCCCATAGGCACACACACACATACATCAATTTGTCCTTCATTTATAAGATCCCTTGACCCTACAATGATAAGATAGCAATGTACTTCAAGGTGATGCATCAAGTGTATGTGCCATTGTGCTAATAGTTAATAGTCCTTTAAGTCTCCTTCAATCAAATGTAGTATGGTGGTGCATTGTCTTTGTTACCTTCTTTGGTTTCTATTTTATGCTTTAGTTGCTCCAATTCATGAGTGAACAATGAACATGATAAATGGATCAACTCTACCAAATTCCAATTGATACAATCACTTGAGGGGTGGGGGTGTGGGGATTTCCACTTAGTGTAAGATGTATGTATCACATGCAAGGAATTTTTTAATAGGAAGATCTCACAAACGTTTTATTTATAGAAGGCTATTTTTACCCAGATTGGGTTTTTAATTTATACATAATGTCAAGAGGGTGCCTTATAACAAGCTTTAACAAATGAAACTTTTTGTTTTGATTTTTTTTGGGCAATAAAAAGATTTGTATATATTGGGCACCCAAAAAAAGGGAAGTACAAAGGAAAAAGGACAGCCTCCCAAACCAAGAAGGAAACAAAAACAAAGAGCTCAATGGCTCATAATAACTGCGATAGTTGCCTATAGCTCTTGTACTTCTTAGCAAAGTACTTGATTTTGTTACAATGAGATCTTGAGAAAGATCCTCATGAAGGAGACTCAATAACTTAGCTTTATAAAAGAGTGTCTGGGTCCTTAGTTTCCAAATATGCCATAGGACTAGAGCCCTCATAGTTTGCCAAATTGCATAGAGAATATCCTTAAGATTGACCATCAATCTCATGCAATCTCTTGCATCAAAAGTGATCATAAATTGACTAAACCTTATTGAAATCAAATGTAATCTTCACCAACAAGTCTAGCCAACCAAAGGAAACGTTCTAATATAATTATAAAGTTTTTTGGGCATTTTCAAAGTATTACTCAAAGGGAATTACTTGATTTGGCAAATTGGCATTATTGAACAATGATATCATCATTTGAAGAAATCCAACCTCAAGGCAATTGATTACCATTGGAATTTCATCAACAAGGGCCATTGGCTTATAATTTAGAATTTTTTTAAGAATTATACTTATAGAAGGGATTTTTTGATATTTAAAAATATATATAAAGTACATTTCTCAGATAAGGGTATTTATATTGACCCCTTGAACACACAAGCTATATAAATTTTAACAACTCAACCTTTGGCCAATATTGCAATCATTGCAAACTTAGCAATCTACAAATGAAAAAGAACCATTACAAATTTATATTTTGGCACCAACAACAATGCAATCATTTTCTAAACATCAAATCCTTAGTTATTCTGATACCCAAATTGAGAATGCCAATCAAGAATTTATGCAAACATTCATCAAGAAGATCAAACATCAATAGTTGGAGAAGCATACTCTCCACAACCAGTCCACCTAGTTATCTTAAGTGTGACAATCAACAATAAGAACATTGTGAAAAGCTAGCAAATGAGACATAGTTCTCAATACACATCCATTCACATATCCTATAAAAAATCAATAAAATAGACGAATTCGAAATTCCAATTCAGGACACAAATGATCCAAATTCACATATATGCCAAAGTTCATACACATCATTTTATTTCTATGATGAAAATGATGAGACTTTTGAAAAGAACTTAGTATTCAACTTTCACCAAAGTCTGCAAAAAGAGCATTATGATGCCAAAACATTTTTACAACAATTGACCAAGTAATTTGATAAGTAATACTAAATTAATTATTTATTGATATATGTCGCAAAGTACTAATGTCAATGTCTAGATGTGAAGAAATTTTCAAATCTTCAGCAATTTTAAATAATCATAGTCACATCAATAATACATATATGGTCATTATTATATGTGACAATATAGGCAAGAACACTTTTATAGCTATATAAATTTTAACAACTCAACCTTTGGCCAATATTGCAATCATTGCAAACTTAGCAATCTACAAATGAAAAAGAACCATTACAAATTTATATTTTGGCACCAACAGCAATGCAATCATTTTCTAAACATCAAATCCTTAGTTATTCTGATACCCAAATTGAGAATGCCAATCAAGAATTTATGCAAACATTCATCAAGAAGATCAAACATCAATAGTTGGAGAAGCATACTCTCCACAACCAGTCCACCTAGTTATCTTAAGTGTGACAATCAACAATAAGAACATTGTGAAAAGCTAGCAAATGAGACATAGTTCTCAATACACATCCATTCACATATCCTATAAAAAATCAATAAAATAGACGAATTCGAAATTCCAATTCAGGACACAAATGATCCAAATTCACATATATGCCAAAGTTCATACACATCATTTTATTTCTATGATGAAAAGGATGAGACTTTTGAAAAGAACTTAGTATTCAACTTTCACCAAAGTCTGCAAAAAGAGCATTATGATGCCAAAACATTTTTACAACAATTGACCAAGTAATTTGATAAGTAATACTAAATTAATTATTTATTGATATATGTCGCAAAGTACTAATGTCAATGTCTAGATGTGAAAAAATTTTCAAATCTTCAGCAATTTTAAATAATCATAGTCACATCAATAATACATATATGGTCATTATTATATGTGACAATATAGGCAACAACACTTTTATAGCTTAATATGATAATCTACTTTTTTACAAGGATTTTATGATAATCTAATTTTTTACAAGGATTTTGTTTACAAATCTTTTTAGCTTCTCATAATTTAATTTTTACAAAGATTTTGTTTACATTTTCACATTTGCGTTAACTCATCATTTGGTAATGTGCAATATATACTGGTGAATCAATTAAATATGGCGATAGTAATGGGCATAATGCTGACAGTAATAACTATGAAATGGATGGTAAAAGCTCAAATAGCGATGGGACTTTAAATATTACTATTGATAAATGCTTGTGTATTGTCGGTCTGAATATTAATACCATGGTATGTTAACATGTTCCAGTGGTATTTTTAACTCATTTTCCTAGCCAATTTTTTGTGTATAGAAAGATTGTGAGAGCCACAAGTGCTATTCATTTTAAAATATTGTAGTCCATATCTCCTTCACTTACAGTGGTGGGGTAAGGTGGACCACAATTGAGGGGGGGAGGGGGGAGAGAGAGAGAGAGAGAGAGAGAGAGAGAGAGAGGGGGGGGGGGGGGGAGAGAGAGAGAGAGAGAGAGAGAGAGAGAGAGAGAGAGAGAGAGAGCTCATTGTGGTTGTTGAAGTGGTCAACAATGTGGATATCAAGTTTATTGTGGTTAGGATCAACCACAATAGCACGACAATGAATGCAAAGGGGATTATGTGAGGTATCAAGATTTCCAAGAGGTTTTTTCTCCCAATTTTTAAGATTGGAATCCTAGTACAACTTGCCTTTATATTCATGCAATGTCCCAATTATATCTGGAGAGATTGTGTTGATATAAGTCTATGCTTTTGAACTTTCTTTTGAAAAGATATAAGTATGGAGATGAGATATAGACACATATGTACTAGAAGCACATTACACAATGTTTTAGTCTTCAAGCCAAAGAATGCAAAGGCAATTGTGCGAGATAATGAGATTTTTGAGAGGTTGTTTTTGCCAAAATTTTTGGATTGGAGAGATGGCACAACTTGCCTTTATATTTATATGAGGCGCCAATCTCATTTGAAGGTTTGTATTGATGCATGTTTATGCATTTGAACTGTTTGTTTGAAAACAAGATTTGCATTTGGTTGCGAAGTGATTGACTACTCTAATATCTAGCGTATGATGATAACAACTACTATAGGACATGAGATTTTCAAGAGGTTATTTTTACCAATTTTTTTAGTTTTGGGGAGATGGTACAACTTGCCTTTATATTCATGTGAGGTGCCAATCTCATTTGGAGAGATTGTATTAATGTGTGTTTATGCATTTGGACTTTTTGTTTGAACACCAGAGTCGACTTTGGTGCCATTTTTATTGTGTTATTGTTGTTTGCAATAGCAACGATCCCCATTAAAGATAAGGGTTGCTTGCTTACTTGATGCATGATGATGCAACATAACAATGTAACATGATATGGTGCATGATGATGCAACATGCAATGATGCGTGATGATGCTACATGACATTTGCAAATCTTAGGAAATCAGACTCGAGTGGCTTACAACAAGTGAGACAAAAATGGCCTAACAATGAGACTCAAAATGTGATTTTATCACATTATCATCACAAATATATGTACAAACACCTTGTCTTCTATTACAATTTACTAATCCACAACCCTTAGAGCAAGATTCATCTCTTCAATAGGTAGTATAGCCAACTCCCCATCATAATCAAACACTTGGAGTTCTCACATTAAGTCTTATGGGATATGCCTCTCTGATGATTTTTGTGCCCCATCATCCTATCACCAATGTGTATAAAAATTGTCTCAAAAGTGATTGATCAGGCATGTAAACACCCAAAGTGAAATATTTACGGGCATCAAAGAAAACCACACCATTTTTTAATAATCTAACCAAGGGCAAAAACATCTGATTGGGGACTGTATCTCTGTTTTCTTGCCAAAATCGCAACTCTAGTGAAGCCAATGTTTTTGAACATGATCTTGCTCGCAATGCAAAATCCATTATTGCCAATCTTTTGAGGTCTTGTCTTGTAATCAATTCATTTTTCTAAAATCCTTTATGCACTCCTTTGAGATATCTTTTGCCACTCCCCAATCAATGACTCCAACATGACATACACAATTTGGACTAAAATAAGCAAGATGTTCCCCGAGTGTAAATCTATGTGGAATGATTAGGTACAACCAAGAGGGCATAGATAAGATGGTGCATATTTGTACACAAAAATTGTTTGGGTAGAAAAGTGGGTTTAGAGGTCATAGAGAGAGGAAAATTGAACCTTTATAGAAGGGGGTAGATAAGAAGAGTGTGGAAGGGGAGGGATTTTATGGAAGAAGTATGGGTGAGGAATAGTGATGCTAGAAGATATATTTATTGAAAAACCAAACAGCTTGTGTATTAAAATAGAGGGAAATTTGATACAAATTAATAGAAAGAACTAGGGGGGGGGGAAGGGATATTGAAAGGGAAATTTTAGGAAGGATAGAAGGGAGAATTGAGGAAAAAGTTAGGGGAACAAAGTACATAGAGAAGGGGGAAAGGAAAGAGAAGAGGGAGGGGAGCAAGAAAGGTGAAAGGAGACTAAAAAAATAAGGGAGAGAATGTAAAGAATATTTATTAAAGAGTATAATAAGGGGGGGGGAAGTTTATTAAGGTGTATATACAATTAGAGAGGGGGGTGCAGAGGTAAAAATACATATATATAAATTAGAGGGGGGAGTTATTAAAATATATATACACTTAGAGAGGGGACGGGGAGGACAAATATATATAATTAGAGATGAGGGGGGGGAGGGGGGGGAATATTAAAGTGTATATAAACTTAGAGGGGGGGGAGGAAAATAAATTTTCTAATTAGAGAGGGGGGGGAGGACGAATATAAATAATTAGAGAGGAGAGGGGAAGACGTAAACTACAAATAATTAGAAAGGAAGGGGAAAAGACGTACACCGCAAATAAAGCAAACAAGGAAAGGTAAGCCTTGGACTTTGAACCTATGAGACAGTGTGAGTCCATGGTGGTGGTCGGAGTGCTGAATATAGGAGCGATACTCAAAAGTCAAAGCATACCATACGACTTAAAAAGCCATATGAAGTACACGAGAAGAAGGTACTAGGTAGTAAAATGCGAGAAGTTGGGCAGTGCGGATGCGAGCGACAGTCAACGATTGTTGTCTCTATGCCAACATGGACTTAGGTCGAACAGAATGTGTGTGTAGAGTAGTGGCAAAGCTCTGCTTGTACTTGCATAAGGCTAGAAATAATCCCTCTTAGAAATCCAACTTGCATGTTCTACATGCAAGTTCTACATTCGATTCCTATATGCAACTCCTACATGTGAGTTCTACATGCAACTCCTACATGCAAGTTCTACATGTGAGTTCTACATGCAACTCCTACATGTGAGTTCTACATGCGATTCCTATATGCATGTTCTACATGCGAGTTCTACATGCAACTCCTACATGCAACATGCAACTCCTACATGCAACTTCTATATGCAAGTTCTACATGTAGAGAGAGAATATCTCACAATTCCTACATGCAAAGAGAGAAGCTCTTCAACTTGTATAAATACCCCATAATGGAATGAAGCCCACACTCTTTGGGGCATTGTGTTGAGTTCTACTTTGGTATTCCAAGCAATTGTCTCAAGTGTCCATGCTTCCTTGCACTCCATGTCCAAAAGCATGTCCTAACCTTGCAACTCCTCCTCCCCTCTCCTCTAACCTTGCAACCCATCCTCTCCCTCTCCCCCTCCCTCCTCCTCCTCCTCCTCCCTCCTTCTCCTCCTCCCTCCTCCTCCTCCTCCTCCTCCTCCTCCTCCTCCCTCCTCCTCCTTCTCCCTCCTCCTCCTCGTCTCTCTTCTTTCCCCCATGCTCTTACACCTTCTTCCTCTCCCACTCCTATGCTCTGCCTAAACCCTTAGTTCCTCAACCCTTAACCTCCATGATCTACGAGGGAGACGAGTTCTCCACCATGTACTCTACCCTGAACCTTGGATCCTCCTTCTAACCTTGGAACCTCCTTCTAAACTCTGGAACCTCTCTCTAAACCTTGGATCCTCCTTCTAACCCTGGAACCTCCTTCTAAACTCTGGAACCTCCTTCTGAACCTTGGATCCTCCTTCTAACCCTAGAACTTTTTGTGAACCTTGGAACCTACTTCTAAATTCTGGAACCTCCTTCTAAACCTTGGAACCTCCTTCTAACCCTTAAACTCCTCCTAAACCTTGCAACCCCTAATGAAGGTGAAAGCCTTCATTACCTCAAGCATGATGATACACATTCCTTTTACACATGCATGCACTATGTTTGCTTACCACACTTAAGCCTACATCTCTCACCGGAATATGACTCGAGGTCCTAAGCTACACGTATACTACAAAAAACAACCCTGATTTATCTGTAGGTGACAAAAAGCCTCAGAACCTTGCATACTGAGAATACACAGTGCTTCCTGCGAAAGCCGTGGGAAAGAGCCAACATTTGCTGCCGCTCTCGAGAAGACTAGCGTCTCAAGTAACGAGTAAACATACGCAGGTATGTGTAAAAAGCAAACTACTTCAAACTTTCATGAACATATCACTCAAGCTAGAAGAGCTAAAATTTTTCCAAATCAAGTAAAAAATAAAAAAATAATTCCTAGCTGAAACTCTTCGTTACCGGTTTAGGAAAATGCATGTTTTTTAGAAAAACAGCACCTTAAGAAATAAATCAGACTATGTGATGTTTGTTAGAGTGTAGAGCTTGAAATTTTGAACATTTTTTCTTTTTACGGAAGCACATTCTGACACAACCACCAAAAGTTATGGGCAATCGATGATTAAAGGTTCTAAATGCTATAACCCAAAAGAAAAATTAAAACCACCTCCCTAGTCAACCATGGACAAATTCAAAGGTGCACATGTGTTTGACTAAATCCATAGGCCCCCCTCCTTTCCTATAAAAGAGCACCCATCCCTCATACTTTTTCTTTCACATCTTGTCTCCATCCTCTTCCCCATTCTGAGCCCTACACAAGACACTCCTCCCTCTCCATCGACCACCACCCTACTCCCATCCTCACATGGTAAGTTACTTCAAACCCATCTTGCAACGATAACCTAGCCATCCACCCACTGTCCATTGGTCCTCAACAACCCCGTTACATCGAGAAAGACTTGGAGAGCGTTCAAATGACCATCTCTTCCTCCCTTTGGATTTCCGTTAAAGTTTTCTGTCCGTCAAGTTTTTTCTTTTTTTCTTTTTTCCCCCTCCCCCTCCCCCTCCACCATTCCCCCCTCCACCACCCCCTCTCCACCACCCTCCACTCTATCTCCACCACCCCCTTCCATCACCACCACCCCTCCCCCCCCTCTCCCTCCACCACCACCCTTTCTTCACCCTCCTCCACCCCCCCTCCATCTCCACCACACCCCCCCTCCTCCATCTCCCCCTCCACCACCACCCCCTCCCCCCCCCCCCCCTCCTCCATCTCCACCTCCCCCCTCACCACCACCCTTTCCCACCCCCCCTCCATCTCCATCTCCACCACCCCCTCCACCCTCCATCACCCCCCCCTCCCATCTCCACCCTCACCCTCCCTCTCCACCACCCCCTCCACCACTCCCTCACCCCCTTCACCGCCCCCCTTCCCCCCCCCCCCTCGATTCCACACACACAACCCCCCCTCTCCACCCTCCCCTTTCCCCCCTCCTCCCTCTCTCTCTCTCTCTCTCTACCCCCCCCTCGCCGACCGCTCCACACCCTAAACCAACCTAACTATTAACCTACTACTAAGCAAGGGTTTAAGCCCTTGTTGCTAAGGGCACGACGTCCGTCGGTAAGGTGGCACCCACACGTAGCGCTTGCCTAAAGCAGCGCAACCTGTGGTGGCACACCAGTGATGCCCGCCTCGCACCCCGCCTCCCCTGTTCACCTCCGTGCCCTCCTCCTCACCATCACGCCCCACCTCCGGACTCCTGCCTCACCGCCTCCCATCTCCTCGTCTCACCTCCCATCCCCACCTCCACACCTCCCCTCCCATCTCCACCTCCACACCTCCCTCCCCATTCCCCTCCAGCCAGCACCCCCCTCCCGTTGGCCGCAGCGCGACGCCCCTCCCCCCCCCCCCGATTTTTTTTTAACGAGAGAAATTAATTTAAATTAATTAATTATTAAAAAGCAACCCTAACCTAACCCTAAATCTAACCCTAGTTAGGATTAACCTAGGTTAGGTTAGTTTAACTTAGTTAGTTTAACCTAGATTAGTTACTAACAGCTAGGTTAGCTTAACTAACCTTCAGTTAGTGACTCACTGTAGCTAGTGAAAGTAGTTAGGTTAGTTAAACTAACTACCCTGTTATAGTAACTAAGGCAGTTTATAGACTAGTTAGACTAACTAGAATTAACTTGGTTCAAACCCCTCAATTGGACTTAAAGTCCATTCACACCAACCTTAAGACCAAGACAACCCCCTCGCCCGCGGGCCAATTTTACCCCTACTTCAACACTTCGTATCGTGCCCGTTTGGGACCCAAACTGGATCCCGTTTGAACCAAAATTTCACACACAAAAACACCACGATACGAGGCATTTTTCCAGCCCATTGCACTGTTAGAGTTAGCTCAAATGTCCACCTCTCATGTAACCCACCAATATTCTGTGTACCCAATGTTGTAAGGCCCCCATATGAGGAGAAGCCATGATGGGTATCAGAAATTGGGAGGGATCCCCAGTTTAGACACTGGAAGGGGTCTTAGAGTAGACCAGATGGTTATGAGACGGCTTAGGAGCCAAGAGTAGATACCCGTCTGCACAAAGGGGGGGTTCGGGGGGGCGATAGCCCCCCCGATAGCAGGGGGTCCGGGGGGCGCAGGCCCCCGGTGGGGGTCTGGGGGCAAAGCCCCCAGCGGCAGCGGTATGACCTATGCGCGATCCTTCATCTGCCCGACGGCATGTTTTCTGAAGGGTCGGTTGGTCTTCCAGGCCGACTGTCTATTAGGCCGACTGCCTATTACAAGGCCGACCATCAACCACTTACACTATATAAGTGGCCACCCCCTATCATCATATCACCAGTTCTTCACGCTCATAGTCCTCCGTCCAGCATCTGTCTAGATCACCATCGAAGCTCTGTCTGTAGAGCGCACGGGTGGACAGCCAACCATCAGCTGTATCAGCAGTTTGGTATATCAGAATTTTTTGTATTCTCTCCAGCTTTCCATCGTGTACTTGCGTTTTGTTGTTATCTTCCGCTGCGTACTATTTTCTTACATGGTATTAGAGCTCAGGCTATCTGAGTAACGACTTTATTGCAAGTTCAACGAGCTTTGTTAGCAAAGGCTACTAGGAGTGATGGCTGCACCAACCCCGTTGCGAATTCGTCCACCTGCCTTCAATGAAGGCAAGCTCGATGGGATGAATTATACTTTGTGGAAATTCAAGATCAGCGCGATCTTGGATTCATATGAGCTTCTGGATACTGTTCTGGGATTGGATCCAGAACCGGTTGGATCATCGAATCCAAACAACCCCAACGTCATAACGCCACCGAATGCAGATCTTCTTCGGGCATGGAAACGAAGGAACGCAGATGCACTCTGCGCTCTTGTTACCAGTTCAAGTGATTCTGTTTTGACTCTGATTCAGCATACAGACAAGGCAAGTGAGGCTTGGAACATACTGAAAGGTCAGTATGAAAACGCA